>NC_056732.1:318839077-319078314 GCF_019279795.1 Protopterus annectens | reverse complement strand
GCCCCCATACCCCCCCCAAAAGCTCACAGTGGCTAACACGCATGCTATCTTTACGTAAAACATAGAGACGGACTAGAATCTGCTTATTCTAGTTAAAACGCGTGCACACCAGCTCAAACAAGTTTACAGGTGTTTAAACAGGCTCCTACATGTTTACTCTGCCTTAAACGTGCACACTCACGCTTACACGCGCACACTCTATCTTACTCGTGCCTACCAGCGCAAGACATGCCATGCATGCTTCAGCACAAAACTTTGGGGTTATCCATAGTGTAAACCTTCCATTTCTTGGCTTTCCCATGCCTACTTGTTGTCACTCCTCTTTCCATGATGTGTGACTGACATCTTTCACATGCCACTGTGCTCCAATGAGCTTCATTTCTTTCATACATTCCCCCCTGTGATGTCACCTATCTCCTACTCTGTTACTCCCCCTTATCCTACTCCTATACTGCACGGAATGTGCTCATTTGCTATGTGACAGTACGATTCACTATCCTACCACTCATTTAAATAGGATTGCCTACTAATGCTTAGTTGCATGTCTTACAATCAACTTCCCCCCTTAGCAACCCCTACTCGGTGGCCATGTTGTTTTCAGCCTGCTATTCCCTTACATTGTAAATTCATGCTTTGCGGGTTTTAAATTTTTATTTTTCTGTTTTTTTTTAGCGCAGCCTGTTTGCGCGGCACTGCGCTACATTTAAACATCGACAATCGCTGAAAAAAAACATTTTTGTTTTATTTTTGCATCGGGGTACGTTGCCAGTGGCCATATATTTGGCCATTGGCATGCTGCCTGGAACTTATGCAACCTTTATTTGGAGCTGACAAGGCTCCATTGTGTTATTTGCAGAATGGTACTCAGTTGTCAACTGAGTACATTTCTGCAGATAACCGCTCTTACAGGTTTGCTTCCTGATCGCGGAATACCTCATTTGCATGCCTTTCGCTGCAAGTGAGGTAATTATATCCACGCCCTGTCCATGTAAGAGCCATTTTAGGTGCTCTCTGCACAATACAGGCTGTTCCTGGATAGCGATGGCTGCATGGAGTCTTACACTACTCTTAGACTCTGTGCAAGCCATCGTGAATCCTGCCCATAGAGTAGTAGAAAGTAAGATGGGAGATAACAGTTCAGATTCAGATTACCATGCTGTACTACTGGTCTGGTGTTGGAATTAAGACACATAATGAAGAAAAAGCTGGCAATCAAAAAATAGTCTAAATGGGTATTCCTAGACTTGAGAAAAACATATGACAAGACCCCAAGAAAGCAGATATAGGCAGTCCTTTTACGATTTGATGTCTCAGAAACATTGGTAGAATTAGTACAGGCTATAAACAAGGAACTGATGACATAAGCATTAACAGTGCTTGGAATAAGTGTAAGTGGGTTCGTATTAGAGTTCAGCTCTGTTTCCCCTGCTGTTCACACTAGTGGTAGGGCTACATTCAGAAGAGGTTGGACAGGACATACCAATAAAACTTCCTTATGAAGAAGATGTTGCACTAAAAGCTGACCTTGAATAGGGTCTTCAGCACATGATAGGGAACTGGAATGAAAAACTGAAGGCAGATGGGATAAATGGGAATGGCCAAGACAAGTCATTAGGGTAAAAAATGGGGGAATGCTGAATTTGTACACATGTCCCTTATAAGGAGAGGATAGAGATTATACGTTTCATTATATGGATATTCATAATATTCAAATGACAAAGTTGCAATGATAAAGAAATATCACACTTGATCAGAAACTCTGCTGTTAGGTCTTGAAATATCACAAATGCAAAACTGCATATTGATGTTATCAGCATCTTATTACAGTGGAGCTTGCATTACAGCAGAACTGGTAAGGGAGACAGCTAGAAAGGTGCTTGGTGTCACATCTGGACAGAGAAAGGAGGTCAACGAGACCTGATGGTGGAATGAGGAAGTACAGGAGAGTATACAGAGGAAGAAGCTGGTGAAGAAGAAGTGGGATTGTTAGAGACAAAGAAAGTAGACAGGAGTATAAGGAATAGAGGCACATGGCAAAGAGAGAGGTGGCAAAGGCTAAGGATAAGGCATAGGGAGAGTTGTATAAAAGGTTGGACACTAAAGAGGGAGAAAAGGACCTGTACCAATTGGTTAGACAGAGGGACCGAGCTGGGAAAGATGTGCAGCAGATAAGGGTGATAAAGGATAATGAGGGAAACATACTCACAAATGAGGAGAGTGTGTTGGGCAGATGGAAAGAGTACTTTGAAGGGCTGATGAATGAAGAGAATGAGAGAGAGAGAAAGTTGGATGATGTGGGGATAGTGAATCAGGAAGTGAAACAGATTAGTAAGGAGGAAATAAGGACAGCTATGATGAGAATGAAGAACGGAAAAGGTTTTGGCCGAGATGACATACCAGTGGAAGGATGGAGGTGCTTAGGAGAAATGGCAGCATAGTTTTAACCAGATTGTTTAATGAAATCTTGGAAAGTCAGAGGATGCCTGAGGAGTGGAGAAAAAGTGTTTTGATAACTATTTTTAAGAATAAGGGTGATGTGCAGAGCTGTAGTAACTACAGAGAGATAAAACTGATCAGTCACAAATTGAAGTTATGGGAAAGAGTAGTGGAAGCTTGGTTATGAAGGGAGGTGATAATTAGTGATCATCAGTATGGTTTCATGCCAGGAAAGAGCACTACAGATGTGATGTTTGCTCTGAGAGTGTTGATGGAGAAATATAGAAAAGGTCAGAAGGAGTTGCATTGTGTCTTTGTGGACTTAGAGAAAGCATATGACAGGGTGCCTGGAGAGGAGTTGTGGTATTGTATGAGGAAGTCAGGAGTGGCAGAGAAGTATGTAAGAGTGGCACAGGATATATACGAGAGTAGTGTGACAGTGGTGAAGTCTGCGGTGGGAGTGACAGATGCATTTAAGGTGCAAGTGGGATTACATCAAGGATCAGCTGTGAGCCCTTTCTTATTTGAAGTGGTGATGGACAGGTTGACAGATGAGATGAGACAGTAGGCCCCGTGCACTATGATGTTTGCAGATGACATTGTGATCTGTAGTGAGAGTAGGGAAGAGGTTGAGGAGACCCTGGAGAGGTGGAGATATTCACTAGAGAGGAGAGGAATGAAGGTCAGCAGGACTAAGACAGAATATATGTGTGTGAATGAGAGGGAGGATAGAGAAATGGTGAGGATGCAGGGGGAAGAGTTGGCGAAGGTGGATGAGTTTAAGTACTTGGGATCAGCAGTTCAAAGTAATAGTGAGTAGGGAGGAGAGGTGAAGAAGAGAGTACAGGCAGGGTGGAATGAGTGGAGAAGCATGTCAGGAGTGATTTGTGACAGACAGGTACCATAAAGAGTGAAAGGGAAGGTCTACAAGAGTGTAGTGAGACCAGCTATGTTTTATGGGTTGGATATGGTGGCATTGACAAAAAGGCAAGAGTCATAGCTGGATGTGGCGGAGTTAAAGATGTTAAGATTTGCACTGGGTGTGACGAGAATGGACAGGATTAGGAATCAGTATACTAGAGGGTCAGCTCAGGTTGGATGGTTTGGAGACAAAGCCAGAGGGGTGAGATTGCGTTGGTTTGAACATGTGCTGAGGAGGGATGCTGTGTATATTGGGAAAAGGATGCTAAGGATGGAGCTGCCAGGTAACAGGAAAAGACGAAGGCCTAAGATAAGGTTTATGGATGTGGTGAGAGAGGACATGCAGGTGGTTGGTGTGACAGAGCAAGATGCAGAGAACAGGAAGAAATGGAAACAGATGATCCACTGCTGCAACCCCTACTGGTAACAGCTGAAAGAGAAGAAGAAGTTTGCGTTATTGTAGATGCTATGTTTCGTTGTGAGGTTATGGGACTCACAGAAGAAGGAAATGGTGAGTTTTAAGTTTTTTATAAACTTTCCATCATCTCTGAGGTTATACGACCAGAGAAGGTAGAGAGAGAGAGTGTGTGTGTGTGTGTGTGTGTGTGTGTGTGTGTGTGTGTGTGTGTGTGTGTGTGTGTGTGTGTGTGTGTGTGTGTGTGTGCAAAGTGTGTGTGTGTGTGTGTGTGTGTGTGTGTGTGTGTGTGTGTGTGTGTGTGTGTGTGTGTGTGTGTAAACAGAGTGAGCAAAAATACAGACTTACATATATTAAATTGATCCCTAGGTTTCATGCAACTTGCGACACTAGGAACCTAATTTATCTTGCTACTTGTAATCAATGCCATGCTTTTTATGTGGGGCTGACGAAAAGGAGGTTACAGGATATAATTTATAACCATCTTTATGACATCCGGAAATGTAAAGAAACTAATGCATTGGCCAGGCACATAATAGAACATTCTTCCCATAGTTTTTGTTTGAGTATTACAAGTATTAGGACAGAATATATGGGGTGGAGACTTTGAAAATTAACTAGCTTTAGCAGAGTTGAAATGGATTTTAAAACTTGGCTCACATTTGTTTCCAGGTCTAAATAATTATGTATCTATAAAACCAGTACTTGAACTAAAGAATGTTTAATCTAAAATACATTCACATTTTATGTTTTAAGTCACATTAGAAATGGAGTAATTATATATTTTACTATTAGAGTTATTTAGTTAATATAGTGTATAAAATGTTATTTATTTTAGATAAACATATAGAATTTAATGTATGTTTTTATCTGCATAGGATTTGACAATATGTATATTTTTGATGCGATGTTTTAATATGAAAGTTGAATTTATATTTGAATTTACATATTAGTTGTATGCACTTTAAGGAATTGATTGATGGTTTTGCACTAATTGTTTGTTAAATTGGATAGTTTTCCCGTGCAATGTGATATTTAAGAGTTACAGTTTTCCATGTAAAATTGTCTGATGAAGCGTAGGTTTCACTACGCGAAAGCGCTTACTTTTACTCTGTTGGATTTAATAAATTATTTGGATTTGGTTTTACCAAGTTTTCTAGAGTTGTTTTTGGACTCTCTCATGGCTAGCTTCTCCCTTCATTTTCTGTATATATTAAATTGAGAAACACAATAGACCAACACTTGACCAGCAGTTCCTTTATTCAAAAAGCGATCTGGTACCTCGGCAATTCGCCTTCATGGATCATGATCCATGAAGTGATGGTCAAGTGCTGGTCTATTGTGTTTCTCAATTTTGTTGGTGTTGCTGGTGTTTTACATATATTAAAGTTTGAAATTACCATTACTCAGAATATTTCCTTTTCCCTAAGGCATGACAGTTTTGGAGCTGCTATATTTACATTTTGGAGGTATGGTGGCTTGCCTCATACACTAAGTGTGGTTCAGGGGAACTTGGACTCCTGCAATTTTGGAGCTGGTATATTTACATTTTGGAGCTATGGGGGCTTGCCTCATACACTGCATGTGGTTCAGGGGAACTTGGACCCCTTGAATAGCAGCTTTAAAGGAAAACAGTGATGTCTGGCATTCATTGTTCTCCTGTATGTTCATTATTTTTCATAATTCTGGGGCTCACACTTATGGATCACAGAATTAAAATAGGGTGTTGATTAATATGTCATGCCATTTTTACAGCCAGTCTCACGTGCTTACTGTACATGGGGTGGGAGGTTGGCATAATGGTTAAGGTATTTACCTTACAGACACAAGGTGCAAGGTTTGATTCTCAAATGGGTTAATTGGCTAGGCTTAAAATGGCTCACAAGGGCAATTATCCTAGTACTAAGCTATGAACCTATGCTGCAGATAAACAAGGATTAACATCCTCTATAAAGTGCAAGGGATAGAAAGCCCTTTTGCCTTTGAGTAACTCTGAAATCCCCTGTATTGTTTAACTGTCATTTTAAGTATAGTGTACCATGTGTGGTAAAGCAATACTCATATTACCTGTAGGCTTCATGTTTGCAGTCCACTGTAATGTAAGTGTATCTCTATTGTCCCATTAAGTGAGTTAAAGAGTGGAATGCACAAGTGTTATTGTTGTGAATAATAAGTAAATATCAGGTGAGTTTGTTACGCAGCATGACTTCCTGGATCTAGGTTTCCGAATTTTAAGAACATGTACACCATGGTAAGTAATGCATAATAATACAAGAAGCATTTTGGTATCTGAAATTGTTCCATGACAATCATGCATTTTATGCAAGAGACAGGAAATGATTCGACAGGCATGTTTATTTGGGGGATGAACCATTATTATAAATGCTATGACTGCATCAAAGCCAAGCATACTGAATTAGGAGAAATAGTAAAATATGCTAAAGGAGCTATGGTAATACATTATAGTATATATTACAGGTAAATACCTTGGACCTGTGATCATTCTGCATCACAAGCACATGCAGGAGAATTTACAGCTATAACTCTGCTAGTGTGTTCTGGGGACATGATTCATGACAGCTATGGTACTATGTCATAATCATGTATAGAAGGGCATGGAAAATATTCCATTCAGAGCTATCCTACAGTACAGCTGTAGACTTTTACACCACACAAGGTACATTTTAGTATCCTATACCCAGAACAGAGCTGCAGATATAGGATATATCGGCCAGATAGATATGAAGGGTCTTGTCCTTTCTGTGTGATTGCAGGCCTGGCATATTTAACCTCAGTAACATGCTCTGCATAAGAAGTGCTTTGACAAAGTGCATGTGAATGCACAAGACACAGACACAGTGGCATCTCAGGTGCTGTATGCATATTATTATGTGATATTGGGACAATGCCACATATGTAACCAAATATTGTCAGCTGCTCACAGTTTGCATTGCATTCATGAAGTACCAATACAGGGAGGGAGTACAGGCTGCAGCTACACAAAACTAGATAATACATATTCCTTCTTAGAGTATATACTTATTCTCCTTCAGGCTACATGCCTATAGTGTAATGCAGTTAAGTAATGAGAAATAGTGTACATTGAGAGATCAGCCAAAGAAGATCCCATGTTCTCAGTCAGTTGGGGCCACAGTCACTCAATATTGGCATGCTGTAGGGCTTAAAAAGCAAAAAAAAAATATGGATGAAGCAAGAGAAATGATAGGGCAAACAAACAAAAGACAAACTTTTGTACACAGCTACTTGTTATGCTGGGAGTGACTAATGCAATACTCCCTTACACTATAACTGGTGGGGGATCAGAAGTATACATGTATGTACAGCACAATGGTGACACAGTAATTCTAATGTAATATTCATGTTACCATCCCTGATAGTATGCTTCATAGAACAACAGTATAGTTACTTCAGTATCATAACCTCTTCTAAGTCTTATAGTATGCAGCCACACACAGTGCTTGTTTATGCATTTCCATAATTAAAAAGTGCATTTGTGTGTCATAAAATACAGAGATCTTCACTGGATTTAACAGTCAGTTGCAGACTTCCTATCTATCTTATCTATTAGACTGTAAACTTGAAACTTAACATGGATGCAGCACAGTATATCTTACACAATGTTACCTTATTGGTGATGAGACTATACTAGGGGAT
The DNA here is from genome assembly GCF_019279795.1 of Protopterus annectens. Lineage (NCBI taxonomy): Eukaryota > Metazoa > Chordata > Ceratodontiformes > Protopteridae > Protopterus > Protopterus annectens. The sequence continues at coordinate 319,070,867 of NC_056732.1, read as the reverse complement.
GAAAGCAGGTCCTTGAAGTTGGCACAGTGAATCTGAAGAATATATGTACCTTGAACATATACACATATGACAATATCTGCAGTGGTATGTGGTCCAAAAAATCAGGCAAGTGCAGTTAAGCTTTGCCTCAGGGGAGTTTCTTATACTTGTTAACCTTGGGAATGGTCAGTCTGCAACCATGAGTAAATCCACTTGCTGTCTATTGTGGTGACATTTGGCTTGGTTGTGATGCAGAGCCTGAAATTGAGGTGTTTGATTTTGGCTAACCACACATCTCAACAGATGCATCTATGGCCAGGTGCATTGATAACACATCTGTCAAAACAAGGTTATCAGTGTACCATTATCACCATCCATGGTGCAATGCTGTTCATGGGAATATATGAACATGTGATGGAAAGATAGTCAGGGAGGGGTGGTATACACTGCATCATATGTCATGATGGACCTGTCTGTTGCTTTTCTTCAACACAATAAACTTACTCTGGGGTGCCACAGCGCTCATACAGTCACCTTAATTGTACATCTGCCTTGTTCCTCTAGTAAATTTTAGCAGGATAGATGCAGTGCTATAATCATACCTCTTAAGTGTCCAGATTTTCCCAGATTGTCCAGATTTTTGCCTCAAAATTTCAGTCTGCTCTTTATAATTTTTTTCTGGCAAATCACTGGGATGGTCTGAGGAATGAAATTAGTAAATAATGTCATACATTTAAGTTTCAGACTTCAAATCCTTTAGAAAATACATTTTAACACATTCCCTGTTATTCTAGCAACTTTCTAAGTCTATAAGAACAATATCCAAAATCTCTCTCTATTTTGCCCCTTTGTACCCCCCACCACTTTATTTCATGTCTTGTCCAGATTTCTTGGGCTAAGAAGCTGAGAGGTATAGCTATAACAGGGATGATCACATCACTGCTGATGGCCTTTCCTGACACTACATACTGTCTTTACAATTAAGTAGCACACAATCAGAGTACGTTAAGTGTCTACCATTTTTTAGGATTAGAAATGATGGGAGTGAACTGAGGCTTGATTGTTGTTGCTCAACATGGATTGTAATATGTTGCTATGACACTACCCATTTTGTACATTGGGGTGTCAGGCATGGTACTATGAACTTATGCTTGGGCTATATGAATTCAGGCACTTTTCTTCTTTAACTGTTTTCCCCCTGGATTTTGTGGTGTACTTTGACATGTTTTTTATGTTACACATGCTGCGGCTGTGGTATCACATATGCACATTTTAAACATCAGTGAATGTTTTCTAAAAAAATGATGTTATTATTCATCTTTCACCCTTTAGGCTGCATGTTTATGCATTCTTTATGTTTGCTTGCATCCTTTGTGGAGTCTAAGTGAAGATGAATCTGGCTCTGGCATGGTCTCTGTATTTTGAACTCATAACCTTGTTGAGCGTGTATACACACTGTGGTCCTGACGTGTTGAAAGAGGTTCCTTGAAATGGAGAGCCTTATATTCACATTTAGTCAGTACTATATCACCTACCATACACAGGTAGCTGCCATGTAATGAAATACACTACCAATGCTTTCCATGCTATTGCTTTTTTCCATAAAAGTCCCCGTCTACTATATCTAGTCTTCACAACAAACATGACAGACCTAAAATAATTTATATTGCTAATCTAAAGCAAGAGTCATAAGACATACCCTGGGATTAATTAATGCCTACATGATCTAGGCATGTCAGCAGGATAAGAAATTGAACATGCATGCTGCTCATCATACCTACACAGATGCAAGCAACTTTCTGTGGCAAGCAATAGTGTTCATGGCCATGGAAAGATGCTTGCAAGGAGTAGCCCACAATGTAAACAAAACAAATCTATTATAGGCAGTGCTTAGATATGAGTAACCACTGTAGCCCAGTCATAACTTACAGGCAAGTACATGGAAATAATACAGAAGGAGGGGAAGTGAAATGGGGGATCTGGTACACAATAATGTGTTACATGACTGTTGGACAGGAAATGCTTAAAGTGTACTTATATCCCACAGGAAATGTGAAGAAAGTTTATAAGAAGCATTTCAGACATAAAACCTGCAAGAATGATGTAATGATAATTAGTGTGAATGTCAATCCCACAGATATGCAAATAAAGAATAACGGACATGTTGCTAAAGGATGTGGATAGGGACATAAAGCAGCAATGAAACAAAGTGGAGTGAATATGCGATGTACAGTACATGTTAATTAAATGGTTAACTTAACAGTTTGCAAGGACAGAAGATACATTATGGGATGAATGCACAGATACCGTTGTAGCATATATGAATGTATATGCAGGTAACTGATATATGAAAGCTGACTGTACTGGTGTATTATCCATGTCACCATGTATACACAAGAACCAAAGGATAATATAGTTGTAATGTCAGGTAACTCAGAAATGGACATGTTTTTGCAAAGAAATAACAGTGGCACTAACAGGAAAGGGTTTCATCACTTATGAGCATGTAATACACAGGCACATTTGTATGGTTATGTAAATGATACATAGCGATCTAATAAAAAACAGCATACATAAGTGGCCAATGTCAACAGTGAGTGAATAACATGTCAGGAGTCCAGTTTTGCTTTTCCCAATTTGCAGTCATGTCTGGCATACTAACACCAAGCATGCTCACATAAAATTACAGGGAACAGTAAAAGAACAGCAGTTCAACAGTAGCAACACAATAGTAAGCATTGTAACAGAGGACCAATCACATTTCCTGATGGTCTCACTACAATCCATACAGGAAGACATGTTTATGCAATCACGCATCTGCCATTAAGCCATATATTGTGACAGAAACAATGGCAGTACTAAACACATGTCTAGGGGATGACATGCCATAGTAAAATATAATTATCTTGAATAGGTAGTGCATATAAGCAAGGAATGACTTAAGAAATATTTGCATTATGCCCCTTTAGAACACATGCTCAAACATAAATCAGACAGATGCATAGCAATCATGGGCACTGGAAACATATGCATATCACTCACCTAAGAAATAACATCCCCAAAGGGCATACAGCAATATAATGCCATATAGGATGTACTAACGACCTACCTGGTATGAAACGCATGAAAAAATCTGGGTCTGTGAGTGTGTGTGTAAGTCACTGTAGTCTGACACATTTGTGTGACAGACAGATGTTACCAGTCAACCCCCTGCCTAGTATACAAGGTGCTCTCCAGAACCCTGTACTGATAGCATGCACCGCATCAGATAGCAGTAGAGGCTGTCACATATAACTGAATTGGATGCATGAGTCAACACAGGAGGTATTAGTATAATATGAACAATCAGCTTTTGTCAAAATGTCGGAAAGGAGCTACACACAGTACTGTCCATACAGCACTGAGTATTACAGTATGACTCTTTCTTTGACAAATAAGCTGTCTCTGTCATGTAGAACACTCACTGTACTAGAAGTGAACACCAGTATATGTGTGTAGGTATGCTATAAATGCCAATACTCAATGCATGTGGCACAGGAGCACTTACAGCATGACTTGCTCTGAATAAACATTTCAGTATCATGGAATCACAACCTGTGATGATATATCATTGTTTAGCATAAAATGGATATGTACGACTCGATACAATGGTGTTTATGTAATGTCAGCACATTCATATAATGCTATCCCTGTCAGGAAATGAACAGCAAGTGATGCGACTCTGCTGACTAATAACATTTGGATGAACCACAAGCATCACAGTTGAAGTCTTATAACTAGTACGACAATCTAGCTATGCTAAATTATTTGATCAGCTGCATGTGTGATAAACAATTCATAAGATGAAAGTAATTGTGGAGGTCTGTCACAATGTAAATGTACACATTATCACAGTTGTACATGTCAGACATGCATTACAACATAAGACCCAACAATGCTGACAGGCAATGAATTTGGATGTTGAACACATGAACATCTAACAGCAGGCAATACATGATATTTTACAGGATAAATACACCATGGTAGAAATGTCACTACAAGTGTGACATATGTGGTTATGTGAAGGCTGTACATCATGTTCTTTCTGCAAGGGATACATGTACCTGTGACTGCTGTAGTACATCAACAGCACTCAGCATGTTGTCTCATTCCCCCATGCCAGAGGATAACACTTCCTACATATGTTATGTAAGTAACATGGAAGCAAATGTCATAATTTCTCTTAATAAAAGCATTGCTATGTGACAAACAGGTATAGCTTTTAGTAAGAGAGATTGGCATCTATATATGTACAAAGTCAATGTGCTTGATAGCAGTGTTAGTGACATGTGCAGTCACAGTAACATTGACATAATGTAGTCTGAGGAGTAATGAATGGATTTCGGATAATTACCTAAGATCACAAGCTAAACATAATTGCCTGAATTGCAAAGGTCACACACCATGTCAAGGTACATATGAAATGGTTTACTATCACATGTTCGGCATGACATTGTTTGAATTTACAGATGTACGAACCAAATGTTCGGAAATCTGTACACCAAACAGTGTAAATGTCGAACCGAGCATTTCAGTGTAGTCGAATTTTGAAAATGTTGACTACACTGAAATGCTCCTACCCACCCAACATACTACAACTGGTTTTTGCAGGGGGGCAAGCCCAACTGCACCCCCATGTGGGGGATTGCACCCCCCCTACACCCCTCTACTTATATATACAAACTCCAAGATTGCACTACAGTGAGGGTAAGGGTACATTTCCCCATCCCCACTATAGTGCCATTTGCACTGCAATGTTGGAGCTGACAACAGTGGCCATTCACTCTTGTCAGCTTTGGCATTCCGGTGGTCGCCCTAACGGTTCCGCTATCTGGTTTTCACACATAGTTCGTTCATCTAAAAGATGAAAGAACATGTGTTAGTAAACCTATGAAACAGTGTACAGTTAAATGGATGACATCATCACCACTATTTATTAGCTGGATGTCTATACTAAAAAGTGTTGGAAGTACACAATAACACTGTACAGCTACACATCATATATGTCTTTGCAGAATAGCATGCACAGTATGAGGGTGAAGGACAGTGGGACTCTGACATCCTACACAATATACATAGCACACTATCAAAGTCATGCAACACGGGAGAATGCACACACCAAATGTGACATACAGCAGGTATGTTAGCAGTATGTAATCATTGTGTGGACAAAATGTTATTTTCCACGGTGATACTAGGATATTTTAGTGTTCTATCCAATAAATAGTAGGATACATAAAGGTGGCTGTGAAGTAGTTAATAGTATATGATAGTGATAACTGTCACACTATTGAAGCAGTGATGAAATTGAACCACCTACCTATACACTTGAAACACATAGCATCTTTGAAAGGATGACATCAGCAGTGTATTGCCAAGGAGATTTATCTGGTAACAGTACAGTCAATCAGGGCTTGTAAAAGTGGCCATATTGCCAAGGAGATTTATCTGGTAACAGTAGTCCTACAGCCAATCAGGGCTTGTAAAAGTGACCACTACATATGTGTGTAAAACAATCATGATTCCATTGGTAGTTGTACTTGTAGATATTAAGCATTGCTGTAATCGAACATCCTACCTATCTATTTACATGTTATAGAGAATAGTGTCATTCATGCAGGCACTACAGGAGATATCTGACATTCAAATATCTTCAGTTGACTTGAAAACAATGACCTCATCTGTGTTTTGAACCAGGGTGTAGGCAGACAATATAATGCTGTAATCATGTGCAAAAAATATCATTTGAAGAATGGAAATGTTCTCCCCCTCCCTACTTAGTAAAAATAAAATGAAAACTCCAGCAAAGCTAAAACTTCCACTGAGTGACCTCCCACACCTCTTGTGTCAGAGGCACATGGGATATATGCAAATGACCCTTATGAACATCGGGTGTTTCAGCTAATTGGCAATTCTGAATGCCCATGACTTATTTCATCGTTACTTAACAAATATTTGCATCATTTCCATCTAAAAACATTAAATGGCTATCTTGCAACCCATGACGTTGTTATTTTATGCATTAATGTACAGGTTTGTGGAAGTAGTATTGCCTAAAGAAGCAAAGTTTCCTTTAAGTAATGCATAGAAAATGCTTAGCTACACCCTTGCGTTGCAATGATGTTGTGGATATGATATACCTCTCTGTGCTGTTGATGATTCATTTAAATCATCAAATTATGGAAAGTACAGATTGCTAATAATTACAAACTCCCCACAAAAAAAAAAAAGAGAGACAAGGATAGGGGGGGCAAAAAATAGATAATTAGATACATGGCAAGTAAGAGTACTGTATACTTTAAGCAAACTTTTATTTGGCAACACATAAACGATTATGATAATTTAGTATTGCATACTTCTGCAACATCCATATGTGATAGAAAATATTTTTGTGTTAATAAATAAAACAAATCACTGCTCATATAAAAGAAACAGCTGCCCTTATTTCACTATAATGTATTGGAATTTTGCATTCTAGCTTACTAATCACAATTATCATAATGTAAATCTTACTGTTAGACTGCTATTAAGATCTTATAAACAACTATCAATTAAAAAGAAGGCTGGGTAGTAGATCCACACACAGTAATGCTGATATTCTAACTGCTTAATGCAAGCAGTGATAGTTATTGGGGAAGGCATGCATGCCTGAGATGAATAGTGATAAAGTGTGCCTACTTGAGATGCTTGTGCTTGAGGAAATGAAAACAATATTATGGCTTTAATTTTTACTTGATTCATACTTATCCCATGCCACTCTGAGGTGAGTTAATCTCTCTTGGTGCACCTCATGGAATGTAGTTATAGAGAACAAAAATAAAAAAATATATATGAAAACATAATGAGTAACTGCATTGGATGGGTAGATAATTACTGCCATATCATACACAAATTATGAGTTAGCATACTTACACAACCTGGGGTTGCTTCCAGTCATAAATTCAGCCTCGCTTCAGCTTAGGAGGTCCTGATGACAATATTGTACCCCATTGTGTGGTATGCCAGTTGCCTTAGAGACAGCCTTGGCTAAGCTCTTCCATGCCTCAGCCTTATTATAAAACCCGGTATAATCTCCCTGCAGTAGCCTACAGCTATAACACTTCATAAGGAGTGCCAAAAATATCCTGGACTCCTCGACACCCCACCTTTGTAATGTAAATTAGCACTATTGTCTCCTTCAGTAGCCATGTCTGCAAAAGTCAAGCTAGCAAACTATGTCTAACTTGGCCCCTAATTTAGATCTTGTGTGTTACTTGTTTGTGCAAACACAAACAGCCTTGCCACCTGCATTGGTGCAATTGAAAGCAGATTGACTCCTTGGCAGTCACATTGGCACTACTTAGAGCAGATACCCTAATTGGTGTGAAACATGGCATTGAGCTGTGCCATGTGTGATGCCCCACTCATTATCACAGGTTCCAGTAGTAAGCAATGGACTGCTTATTGGCATGGTTTTTAAGAGTTGCACTTTGGAAAGTGAAAGACGGCTGAATTCTGATATATCAGGTTGAGGCTTACCCAGTGATAAAATATTATTGTAATAGCTGGGAACAGAACCCATGGGATATAGGATACAAAAATTGTAAATCTGTGCATTAGCTGACATTGCCATAGCAGAACTAGCTGTACACCTTGGGAACTTTAAATTTAGTGATAGCTGAAATGAATGGAGATACACTTTAAAGATGCCTGTATGTGTGTGGTTGTAATCCTGTCTTGGACTACATTCTTATATAAAAGTCATTCTTACTGCAAGTAAATGTGGTTCACATGAATGCAGCTGAATGGGATGGCAAATACAGGTCTGTTTATGTTCCATGTATACTTCAGAAGACATGAGGATCCTAAACACATAGCTGGGATATGTGATGAATCATGTTGATTACAACAAAAGTATTGTACCCAGCATACACATGCAAGTGAACTTTACATGAAATATATTCACTGTCATATTAACTAAAATGGAAATACATTAGGTTATGTATTTCTTTGAAAGATTATTCCTATATTTTAAACAGCACCTTTTTATTATGCAAGGCTTACTGGTACATTGCTTGCAAGAAATAGGTTTAACATTATCAATTTTCTTTACTGTTACAGTCCTTTTAAAAGATTTGTGAGAAATGTGCTTCTTACAATCTTGTTAAAAAGCATTTTGTAGCTGGATTTGAGCCCTTAATTGGCTGTATTATCTATTGAAAGTCACTGCCCTTGCACCTTGTGCTACAAGCACAACTCTATATGACAGTTGAAATTTCTCCTCTCATTAATGTGCAGAGTGCTGATAACAAAGTGCAATGTTGTCAAGCATGTTTGAGCTACCTAAGGCAGTCTAAAATAAAATGTTCACTTGTTTCCTTAGGTAGTGAACTGTATTTGCATGCTGTCAAGGTGAAAGCAAAATTACCTTAAAACTGGAAAAAAATGGAAAAGTAAATATTGTGATTTATGGCAAGATGTTCTGCAAAAAGAATTTGAATAATGTTTCATGTACCTTGTTTCTGTCAATTTACCTCAGTTACAACATACGCCACAGAAAAAGTTACCTGACAGGTGTATTTTTTGAATGATTACTATCCAGTGTTATTGGCCATGCAAAGCCACCTGGCATTTTTGAGCTACCTAAAGCAGCCTAAATTAAAATTTTCACTTTATTCCGTAGGACGTACATCATGTTTCTCTGCTGCCAAGCAAAGAGCAAATGCACCTTAAAATGAAGATAAATAAAAAAATGACTTATTGTGATAACTTGCAAATGTGATCTCTACACAGGATTCAAACAATGCTTCATATCATTTATGTAACTCAATTCATTTCAGTCACAACTTGTTGCACAGAATTTAATATCTGTCAGGTTTATTTACTAAGGTAAGTACTCTTCCTAGTGTGTGTGTGTGTGGGGGGGGGGGGGCACCCAATGATACCAGGCATGTTTAAGCAACATAAGGCAGCCTAAACAAAAATTTTCACTTTTTTCCTTAAGTTGCAAACTGTGTTTGTGTTATGCTAAGTGGAGTGCAAATAGAAAAGACATTAGAACAGTGATGCATGTTATGGGAATTACAGATAGTGAATGAAGTACAATGCATGGCTATATGTAGAAATTACCAGAGCAACAAGTCCATTCAAGTGAACAATTCTTTCTTGTCACATCTCCTTAGATCAGATGTGTACTTTGCCAAACACATTATCAGAATTGTAGTTAATGTCATATTATGCTAATGTGGACAGACTAATGATCACGTTAGTAATGACAATAATTGATTTTTAAACAATAATATATTGGTATCACAAAATGTGATGAAATATATATAGTCATACACTCCTCTGAAGAAAGTATCCTGTAAGTGGGTTTTAACATCACACCAGATACATATGTATCTTCCTGTATATGCTCATTGTATTTACATGTTGTGCCACAAAAAAGTGAGCTGTTAGGTGTACTTTCTTCCTTGAGTAGTATCAGGAGTTCTGACAAGCATGCAATGCCACCTACCTGGTTTGTGTTAGCTATGGCAGCCTAAACTAAAATTTTCACCTTTTTCCTGAAGTCATGAAAGTGTTCTTCAAACTGCCAAGCAGAGCACAAAATGATACGAGAAAAATAAGTATTGCAGATAATATAATTTTCATGATGGACCAAATGTGTTATGTTGCAACAGTGAGCTGTATATATTTGAACCCTCAAAGTTCTTGAAAACAATTATTTTACTGAACTTTCCAGAATTGCAACAGTCAAGGACATATATTAGCAAGGTGATAAAGAGATTAGATGTAATGACAATATGACATTGTATCAAGTCACACTGAAAGTGCAACACAAACAAGTTATGAAACTTGTCCTTTCACATTTGACTGTGAATGTCTGGATGATTGGGATATTGCCAACATTTAGCATAGGCATGTGCTAACATGATATTAAACAAAGACTGCAATAACTGTACGTGTATCCCTTTCTTTTTGTCTTGTACTTCCTTTGATTCTCTATCCTTTCATAGCAGTAACTTTATTTCTGTTTTCTTGCCATATGTTACTTTAACAATGCTTATAGTACTCCCTTTAATATGAACAACTTCTCCTACTTATGGCCAGTAAGTGTGGACATTGAAGCCAGCATTTGAATGTTAGGAATGTTGTTCCCCTAAATCAGTCAATATATTGCAGACCTTTTTTTAAAGTGTTTTCTCCCTGACAAACCCTAAGAAGGTGTATAGCAAAGAGGAGAAAATGTGAAAGTTGATTGCCGCTGTAGTCAGAGTAATCAAAGACACATGCAAGACATTAACAGGAAGCACTTCTCAATGCGGGTCCTTGCATTGCTAGGGTGTGTGCATGTAATTGTGCAGATCCTTATACCATGTTTACATTCCCAACAGTTAGTGCAGCTTATTCAGGAATGCTAATGATTTGAAACATCATTTGCATAATCACAGTGCTCAAAGGGCTGACTCTGCACTATATGTAAAGATAATGGTGTAGCTAATGTCATTGTATTGTACTGGGAGACTATTTTGAAACATATACCTCAATATTACTTGCAAAACAAGACTTTGGAAGGTTTGTCTATGTTCTATAGTGTTGTATTGTCAATATATTTTGCTTTCTCTTAAGCATTGCTTTAACTTTAACATTAAACGATGAAGTGCATTACCTGCTGAAATGCATTTGTATAATTTCAGATTTATTTGCTTTTCTTCCTTCCTTTTGTCATAGACATGTCTGCAATTCTAAAATCATGCTATGAAATGCTATCTGGCCAATTTATTATTATTAATTTATTCTGTATGCTATGTTTTCACAGTTATTGTAGATTATTGTATTACAATTATGTATTAAGGTCTGGTGTTCTTAACTGTGTTAGCAGGGAAAGAACAGCTGTGGATATGGCAGTTGTAATATTTTGGTGTTACTTTTCCAATGCTGCAATCATATCATTAATGCAACAATGTATTACACATTTTACATGTGTGTTATATCCATTATAGAAGTTTTATAAAATAAACAAGACACTACCACATTATAATACAACCGAAAAGTCTGAAAAAATTGGCAGCCAGGAGCACACCAACCACAACAATTTATTGGATCCAACCAAATACAAAAAATAATTCAAACAATAATAGCATTGAGCGTTTTCATCACAGTACAATATGATTTCAGCAGAACAAACACACTAGTTGATTCCAACTCATTACAATCCCTTGAGCTCATCTCCTTCCATATCATGCCCCTCACAATAGAATAATTAAACACTTAAATTATTAAATAATTGATTACTTAATCAAAGCTCAGATAAAAATATACAGACACCAAAAGCAAGCAGAATATATTGTAACTTATCATCTAAATTAAATCAGCAATTCATTTCCTAACCCCAGAAAGGTTATCTGTGTCAATATATATATACACACACACACACACACACACACACACACACACACATATATATATATATATATAAATATATATATATATATATATATATATATATATATATATATATATATAGTGTATATAATTCCTACAAACATGTCATGAGAAATTAGTTTGCAAAAAACACAAATCATTCATACAATAAAAAGAATGATAACACAGTACATATGTTGAAGTTGATCACATCCTGTATATAAACCAGAATGAATAATCAAAAAAGATGATATGCATATGCAATTCATTATAAATAGTTTTATATTAAAATTACATTGTTCCGCCAAGAATAAAAATTCAAAAATAAAAATGTATATGAAAAAGATAAACAAGTGTGTGTGTGTGTGTGTTTATATATATATATATATATATATATATATATATATATATATATATATATATATATATATATATATATACATATATACACACATATGGCTATATGTATGTATATATATATATATATATATATATATATATATATATATATATATATATATATATCTATATGGGACCACTTCTGAATCTTGAAATAATGAAATATTGAATTTCAGTATTTCAAGACAAGAATACATAATGGACACAAACACGAAAATACACAGCACTGAAAACCCAAAATAACAAAAAAAAAAAGACAACACTAAACATCCAACTCTCCCCCAAAATAAATAAAAACATAAGAATAAAACTGAACAAAAAACCCACTAACAAATGTTTTTGCAGGGGGGCAAGCCTGCCTTCACCCTGACTACTTAGATATACCAACTCCAATGTTGCACTAACATGAAAAAAAAAACTACGTTTACTAGCCCTACACACCCATTGCACACTGTCATACTTGCACTAATAACTACACACACTCCATATGTACAGAAATCATTAATGCCAACACTAACACACACACACACACACACACACACACACACACACACACACACACACTAACCTACCTACCCTAAACTACTCCTAAACCCCCCCAAAAAATGAAAAATTCCTAAACAAAACCCTTAAAAAGTAAACACCTACCTGAATCCCCGCAAATATGAACACATTAGCTGCCACATACAAATCCCAGACCAAACTGCACCTTAAAGAGACAGTAAACCATAATGCAGGCACCACAACACAACTACCACAGATTCAAGAAGCTCAGATTCATTAAAGTGCAGTTTCGAATAACTGCACTTTCGAAATTCTAGTCTCAAAATACTAAAATTCAATATTTCAGTATTTTGAGATTCAGAAGTGGACCTATATATATATATATATATATATATGCCATAGAAAATAAATTATGCACAAAATTAAGAACAAAATCTTCGTCCAATACCAAGACATCTCCAACTACCAGCAAAAACCCTTTTTAATTGCCATAATGCTCAGTAATGAATATTGTTGGCTTCTTTTAAAAAAGTGAATTCAGTCTAAGAATACTGCTAATAGAAAGTATCTTGTTGAACTCTTAGTTGTTGGTGGAATTGTTTTTTAGTTGCCTTCTGGTTCCATAAATTTTAACCAGTCTTTCCAAAGTCACCCCCCCATCTGGGTTCACGTTATCTACTACTCAGAATTTAAAACTATGCCCATTCATTACCCTAATATGTTTGTAGACGGCATTGTGAGCATCCGCCCTGTTGATGCCATAAAGATGCTGGTAAATTCTAATCTTTAATGCTGTTTCAGTCTTACCAACATAAAAACAAGGACAATCATTGTACTGTGCTATATAGACCACTCTGGTGCTCAAACAATGATAGTGTTGTGTTATCTAGAGCTCACAAAAACCCTGTATAGAAAAAGTTAATCCTTCCAAAATGTACTGACACTGTTTACAGTGCCCACAAGTTCTCATGCCTGGGGAACCACTAATCACCTTACACCTTTCTATTATGTTATTAAAACAAATGTCCTTGTATAAGACCTTGGGGGAGGGGCCATGTCTTTTAAATTGTTTTCCATTGACTGTAAATATATCTCAGTTTTTGTCAATCAACCTTCTAATATCACAAAAATCCAAATTATATATAAAGGTCATATCATTACTGTATTTAGACCTGGCAGATTGTTTGTTATTCTTATTAAATACAAACTCATTCTTCCCTAAAAGGGGGAAAAATCTCTTGCCTCTTCAACTGAACCTCTTTAGTGATGCCTTAATAAAACTAGTTGGATACCCTCTTTTCTCCAACATCACAATTTATCACAATCATCATAAAAAGTGCTATTCTGGGATACCATCCTTGCCAATCTATCCATCTGCCCTTTTACCAAAGCCATTCCTTTGAAAGTGGAATTCCAGCTAATAAAATTCAACAAGGAATTTGAATATGTGGGCTTCCTGAAAATATTAGATTCAAATCAATTACCCTTTCTATTCTTGGTAATAAAGAATCCAAATAATTTAAATTATCAATTCAACAGTTCATAGTAAATTTCCTTCCATGCTTATCCTTTCTCCTGAATCAATTCCTTCCCCCCTTATCCTTGTGTTCTATCCTTTCAGATGTTCTGAGGGGTGAGGAAGCTAACGGGATATAGTGGCCATGTTGCACTTAATTACTGATGTCCACATTATCACTAGGCGGGGATCTATGGATGTCAGTAAAAGATTGTCTCTTAGTATTGTTGCTAGTATAGGGAGATGGATAGGCATTAACCTACTTCATAATCCTTTTTATCCCTAAGAAGCTTTTTTTTTCTTTTTTAATTTTTAATAACTGACACGGTTCTATCAACGTTATCAAATGTATTATAATATTCACTTTAACAGGAAACAAATTCACAGTGATATTATTGTCAGAATGGAAATATCACCAATCAATTTGTCCATATCCTTGGAGTTATGTCTAATGAGCCCTTCCATAAGCTCACAACCATGCCGGTCAAACAGGTTCAATAAATCCTGATGTAAAGGGGCACCAGTCAATAACCTGTAGGATATTTCCAATATCCGAGTCCCTAAAGGACTCTTTCAACTATATGCATTCCCTAAAATAACTATTTTTCACTTGCAATTTCCTAAACATATTTAATTTGAGCTTGAATGAATGAGATTGTTTGTCAAGTGTCCCAGTGAGTGAGTTGTCATTGCTCAGTCTCACCCACAACTCCACCTTCTCACTAAAACAATCCTGTTAACATTGCTGGGAAGGGTTACCAACCATCTCAAGACTACTCAGGTGGATAGATCTTTCATTAACCATAGATGGAAAATTACTGGTCACTGGAAACCTCTGCATTGGAGTTATACCTTTGTCTCTAGTGGTAGATGTATAATCACTCATGGAGCCCTAATTTCTGTTGCTTTGCCTGACACTCCATTCTGAAATAGAACTGATATTTGCTGGGAAAGCCATTGGATCAACAGTTTAAGATTCCCCAGAGAGACAATGTACTCATCCTGGCATATACTGTACAAAACATTGTTGAAGCTCGACTGGTGCCCAAGGATGACATGATGGCGCCAGTCAAGCTCCAACAATGGCTAGTCATAAGTAAGTACTTAACACATAAAAACTGTTTGTGTGCACATTAGTTGCATACAATCACACAGAATTGAGCTGATAGCCATCCTGTATGTTCATTATATATGTATTTATGTGTGTCAATTTTCTGTTTCTTCTCATAGAGGGATATGGCACTCAAGAATACATCTTATAGTGATGCAGAAAAGGTGGTAGTTTATCCAGGCCTTATGTCACCATGGAATTTTTCTGTTAGGGTAAGGTAGAGGTGACCAATCTGACTGAGACAGGATATGGCGGCAGATGGTTTATCACCTTAATGCAATTGGAGGGTATGGGAGATCCTACTCCTAGATAGGACACTGGACAACTGACATGATAACCTCTGCCCACTATAGAGCCACTGCAATTACCCATGAATAAGTGGCTATGGAGGTTGTCCAGCTATCAAACCACCACTAACTGAAACTAAGGAGTTCCTGTCCAATATCAGAGGTCAAGACAGCTCATCAGAGGGTTCCATCAGAATCCTTGATGTTGATGCAGATGTGACTAACAGACCAAGAGTTTCACAAGGTGATCTTTCAGGTATACAAGAAGAAAATAATGCTGTTGTTATAACTTTCTATTCTGATAACTGTGTGTGTCAGACTAAAGTCATACAGAAAGAGTGAAGTTAGCTTTGGGGCAACCAAATATTCACTAACTTTTTTTTATTTTTTATTTTTTTTTCCAGCAAACCTCTTTATTAAATGTTCACACATGACATAAACAATCTTACATTTATAAAAACGAAAAACAAACAGCATGACACCACTTTAGTTGCAGTGTACATCACAGAAACCATAAAATGGAAATCAAAGTCTAGACCAACTTTACTAAAAGCAGTGAATATAATAACAGAGATAAAACACTAACTTTTTATGAGAACCTTTCTAATCTACACATGTGAAGGAGATTGTTCTACTTGTTTCTTTGCATTTTCATACTAAACAGACTTCTTTCCTTTCCATTCTTGTCATACAAGTGCTTCTGGGTTGCAGGCTGCCAGCCCACCTGCACATGGCAAACACATATTTTTTGTTTATTGTTAATATTGTATATAAGGTCAACTCAGGTCTATATGACAGTAAAATTTTTGTAGCTTTAGCAACTGTGGTGAAGTTTAACATAAATTTATTATAAGGAAAATATGTGATCAATTGTATTCTCCCCCTTTCTGTTTGTTGCCTTCTTGCCTGTTATCATAGGTGATCTTGCGAATGTCATTGTAGAACTCCTACCACCTGATGTCAGAGTACAGATGGCTTCTGATGATGATGGCAGTGATGAACAGGCACAGTCTTAGGGTACAGAGGGTCTGTCTGACAATGAGATTGTGACTTCTACATCCCCTGCCCATGTTTCAGACACAGTCAGTATGCCTACGCATGCCCAGGACACAGAGACCTTTGATATAGGACAGGTTGAGGTTGATGCTGTTGATCAGACTATTGTGGTTACTTTGGGTGCAGAGCTAGTTGCTTCTCCCAGTAGCCACCAGCCACCATGAGGATCTGGTGCCACATAGGAGGGCTGGTAGAGGGGCTTAGAGGAGGCCTGCTGTCCACTCTCCTCCTAAAGCTTGTGTGTCATTAGGAGCTACCAAATGAATGTGTAACACCATAGTGGAGGCACAGGTATGTTCCATCAGAGCCTCAGAAGAAATAGTGTGACTACTGAATGTCATGCTTTCTGACATAAGTTATTCACTGAACCATGTGGACGACTCCTTAAACAGGATGAACAACACAGTATTGGGCAGTTTCTGTGATGGAATATCTGTTTGGGGAGGGAGTGTATCCATGTGGCTGGAATGCTGCTCCATCTCCTGGTATTCGTAGACATGAGCATGTAAAATCTCAATCCAGCAGTGACACTCCATCCACTGCTCCATCAGTGATTGCAGTGTCTAAACCCAGATGTTGTATGCCATGTGGACATGGTTCTGCCTGTAGTAATGATGAGAGCTCATCCAGCAGACATCATTCAGATAGCACCCTCAGCTTCTAGACAGGGCCATGGAAGTACCAGTGCAACTTGTAGCAGATGTGGTTCTTGTGGTTAGGGGTGATGACTCTGAACTGATAACTGTACCATGCATGGCTCACATTTGTCCATGATGCCATGACATAGTGCTAGCACAGTGCTTGATTGTGTTCATGCAGACACACAGGCATTAAAAAAATAATTTGCTTGGCCATACCACTTTACACACATGCAAACTTTCTAAACAGTTGTTACTGGCCCTGAGCACTGAGAGATACATATGCTTCTTACTTGCACATACTCACTCCTTTGGTGTCAGCCTCTGCCTCCTAGTACCCCCCCCCCCATGCAAATGATGATGATGATGCCCTGGCCTTTGCACATGGCTCTGTGACTTAGGGTTGCATATAAAAGTCTGATACTCACAGTGGATAGCTGATGCTTGCTTATTCACAGAATTGAATTTATCAATATGTATTGCAGAACTAAATTTCTTGTTCCTACTAATTTGTGACTGGCTTACTACTATAGTGTTATATTTCATTGATTTTCAGTTAGTACTGTCATTTTGCAGCATTGGAATTATTAGGTACAGGCAGTCCCCGGGTTACGACATGCGGACAACCCATAGATATGAATGGGCTGCCACAATGCTAGAAATAATGTAAAAAAATAAAATTGTTAAAGCTGCCCAAATCTGACTGTGTGTGTATGTGTGTGTGTGTGTGTGTGTGTGTTTGTGTGTGTGTGTGTGTGTGTGTGTGTGTGTGTGTGTGTGTGTGTGTGTGTGTGTGTGTGTGTGTGTGTGTGTGTGTGTGTGTGTGTGTGTGTGTGTGTGTGTGTGTGTGTGTGTGTGTGTGTGTGTGTGTGTGTGTGTGTGTGAAAAAGAGATCATTAGACTGAGAGGGATGTGTGAATGAATGCAGGTATGAATGAGGAAGTGACTGTGTGTGAGAGAGAGATTGAAAGAGAGTGAGAGCGATGTGTGAGTGAATGCAAGTATGAATGAGGAAGAGATGTGTGTATGAGAGAGAGAGTGAAGAGTGAGATCGAGAGAGCGATCCCCTGGCAGCAGTTAAGAAGTGGGTGGTTGCATTAGTGAAGGGAGTTAGTTATGGAATAAGTAAAGTAGGGTTAAGAATGAGTGTATGTGTGTGTGTGGGGGGGTGGTAACTCTAAACATCTTAGAGCAAGAAATCTGGACAAAGCAATAAATAAAAGTGGGACAGATTATCAAAAATAGGGAAAATTTTAATAAATATCGTTCTTACAAACTTAGAAAGTTGATAGAATAACAGGTTTTGCATTAGCATGAATTTTCTGACGGGTATGAATTCTGAAACTTAAATGTCTGTCATTATTTTCTGACTTCAGTCTTTATTTGTCACTAGTTTTGCTAAACAACCACAATTTTATGAAAATGGACCAAAAATATAAGGCAAAAATCTGGACATTCTGCAAAAATCTCTACAGTTCAGGGACATCGGGAGGCATACGCACTGTACTGATTTCAGTACAACTTATTTAGAAGGGGGGTAGCTTTTTATTTTTTCACTTGTTCTTTTTTTTATTTTTCGCGCTTTAGCTGCACTATGACGTCAGCTCATCAGGGCTACCAGCCAGTCAGAATGGAGCTGGCCGCGCACGTATTTCCGGCTGGTTCAAATGCTTTTGCGAGCGGGAAAAACCAGCCGGATTTACTTTTGGTTTGAAGGCTTCATTTCTGATAAGGCTTTATGTTATTTAGTTCTCGCTTCATTTTCAGCAAGGATGTTATTTTCGGCAAGGATTTTATTTAGAAGGTCTCGCAGCAATGCACGAACAGAGGGTTGGTGAGTAAGCTGAAATAATGTTATGTTCAGAAAGGGTGTGTGTGTATGTATGTGTATGTGGATGTGTGTGTATGTTTTTGAATTTGTTAGAGTTCAGCCAGAAATAACATTTTGCTCTAGTATTTTTTTCAGGCAGTGAACAGTATATTTAGTGTATAGACTGCTGTGTTATAGGCTTCATTTATTTCTAACAGTTGTGAGCTATGGTGAGCACTGAAGTTGTATTCCCCAGTTGTGGTGAGAAGTGAGAAATGAAGTTGTATTTCATCATTATTTTTGTTGTTTGTCCAGGTTTTTGTGCTAAGAGGTTGAGAGCTATCTAATAGCCATTAAGTTTCAGTCTTCCTGTTTTGCAAACTGCTGATTTAGACTGTAGTGCATATGGTTCTGGGTTCAAGGCATGCATGGTGGTAACACAGCATTTTATTCTCACAACTTTCCAAAATTATACAAGCAATGTTTAAAATGTGTCCCTGGTTTTTGGGCTTTTGTCCCCCCTAATAAATGTTGGCTTTTTCCAGATTTCTTGTGCTGCAATGTTCAGAGATACAGCTGAGTGTCGAGTACATTTTACAAGGAGCTGAGAGCTGCAGGGGAGCTAAAGTTTAGTGCTGCTTATGCTAACCCTGCTTATATTCTTAATAGCACAACAGGTAGTGCACTTGCTTTTGATACAGAAGGCTGTGGGTTTTTCTCCCACAGTAGGTAGTTGCATTGCTGATACTATACTGTGTTGTAAAGGGTGGTGGATGCTGTACTCCTTTTTGGCGAAGATATCTAGTAGTAACTATGAACCTGTTATCAGTTTGCCATCCATTCCCTATTGCAATATTACTAGCGTATCACTTTTTTTAATGCAACATAGGCAATTTATTCCTCAAGGGCAACAGGCACTTTATTTGTAGATGAAACAATGAAATATAAAGTTGTTTGCTAGCAGCAACTGCTTCATTAGTTGCAGATTTCTTTAATGTAGAATTGTGTAGATGGCTTTTACTAGTTCAGAGATTGTACATATTTACTGATACTGGTGGACTGTAGAAGTTTGAGTAGACTTTTATGATGGAAATGTTCTGAACTGGGCTGTTTTGTCATTATTGGTGCATGCATTTTGTTACATTGTTTACTGGAAAAATGTTCAAACCAATAAATTTAAAATGCTCTCTAACAACTATACTGTATTGTACAAGGAATATAATTTAATGCAATCAGGAAGGTGTATTAAAGAGCACGTATGTTCCATGTGCAAGGGGCCTATGATTTGAAAACAACACAAAGTTAATCTTTATCTGCCACTGGCAAAATGTATTTTCTTTGAATGTGGGTTTCAATGCTGTTTCAATGAATGTGAGTTTCAAGGGCAGAGAAGTTTTAATGCTAAGTCAAGTTTCATTGTGAGACTGCATTGCTTTGTTTAGCAGACATTTATTGGTGTCTGTGCTGTAAAATGCAAAATAAAACTTTTCTAGTAAATCATTTAGGAATGAAGTCACTAAATAATGACAGGCATTAAGTTTCAAACGTCATAACCTTCAGAAAAATGCATGCTAAAGCAAGACCTGTTATTCTATCAACTGTCTTAAGTTTATACAAGATCAATTTTTAGTACTGTTTGTATGTTCCCCCAATATATTTGGCCTTGTCCAGATTTCCTGCATTAAAAGGTTGAGACTGAGGTACGTGCAAATAAATCGCTTTATAGAATTAGGAATATCCAAACCTCTCAACTGTTCCCAATTTTGGCTCAAAATGTTGCTCCCCCCTAATAATCCCTCCACAAAAATAGCAATTTTGGAAGAAAACGTGGAGGCTTTACAATTATAAATAACTAATGATCAGAGTTATACATTACTTTTATTTCAGAAATGCATGTAGATTCTCTAATTTTGTCAGCTGCTCAAGTTAACAGTGCTCATATTAAAATGGTGTCCCTTCTTTGACAGGTTCTCACCTGTATTGTCTGGCAATTTTATATTTTTGCATCGCATTTTTGGTCCGTTTTTCATAAAATTGCAGTTTTCTGGCAAATTAGTGGCAAATCATTAAAGACTGAAGTTAGAAAATAATGGCAGGCATTTGAGTTTCAGATTTCATACCTTTCAGAAAATTCGTACTAATGCAAGACCTACTACTATTCTATTATCTTTCTAAATTTATAAGGGCAATATTTAAAAAAAGTCTTTATTTTTGGGCCTTTGCCTCAGTTTATTTATGGATTTGTTGCTCTAAAAGGTTGAGAGGTATGTGTGTGTGTGTGTGTGGTAGGTAGCATACCTCTCAACTGTCTGAATTTTGCAGAATGTCCAGATTTTTGCCCCATATTTTTTGTCTGTTCCTCATAAATTTTGTGATTTTCTAGAAAATCATTGAAGGCTAAAGTTGCTAAATAATGACACATTTGAGTTTTAGACTTCATGTCCTTTAGAAAAATTCATACTAGCACAAATCCTGTTACTCTAGCAACTTTCTAAGTTCACGAGAGCATTATTTAATATCTGTCCCTGTTTATTTTAGGCTTTGTCCATATTTCTTGCACTAAGAGGTAGGTGGGATGTGTGTGTGAATGAAACACCCTAGTTAGGGGTAGCAGGTGGCTAGTAATTTACTCAAGCTCAAAACCTGTACCTTAGTTACAGAAAACAAAAGCATGAATACTCTACCCCAACTACCATGCTGCATTTTTCAAAGAACTGACTTTCAGGTTCATTTTCAATTCAAGGAACCGAGTTTGGGTGAATTTATATTACATTAAGAGGCATTACAGCGAATGCCTCTTCATCGATACTAAAAGAGCAAACCGTGAATTACGAGAATGGCCGTGGCTTGGCTGGGGAGGGGGGGGTAGCAGTTTGAGAGCTGTGAGTACAAATTTGAAAATCCTAGCTACACCCCTGCTACAGTTGAAAGGTATGATTTGTGTGTGAGTGAAAATGTCCTCATAACCACTGCATTCATTAACAAGATGTCAAACCAGCTTTGTTGCTAGGAAGTAAAGAAGCATAGCTCATAGGGAGTAAGGAAGCATAGCTACAGTATTATGTTTAAGATTTTTTTTTTGTTTGGAAGTGTTTCTAAAGTGTTTTATATGCAAAGAAAAGTAAATACTAGACCGAGGAAAACATTTGACTAAGTGACATTTAATAAGAACCATATGTACGTGTTTCGACTTACATACAAATTTGACTTAAAGACAGACTAAAAATGGATCTTGTCCTTAACCCATTTACTGCCTGTACTTCAGTCTTGCTTCTTGGTATAGTCGTGCAGATAATTGACCTGTTCCATGTTTTAAGAATGATGGTCAATTGAAATACTTGATGCAATTGCAAACTATTGTTTCTAACATATACCTGTTATGTTGCAAACATCATACAGAAAGAGAAATTACTGACATAACTGTACACATTAGACAAAAGGCTCAACTTGGATGCATATACATATTTTCTTATGACAGTAATTAGTTATATAACTTTTTTTCTTTACATGTGCTACATTTACCTTGTCATTACTGCACGTAACAATTGTGTACATTGGGGTATCCCTGCTTGATGCTATCAGAATCCAGCCATTACAAGGATCAGCAAAGGTTGTGGTGTTTGACAGGCACCAGTTTCCTTTTGTGTATGTGTGTGGGATTTTAGGCTTTGAGCTAGATAATGATTGTGTGTGCTATTCTTTGCCTCTTAGTCAGAGCCAGGCATAGTCCATCTGCCAGCACCATCTGCAGCTGGTGGTTCTCCCTCAGACTCCTCATTTGTACTTGCTATTGGCCCTGCCTGTGGCCCTTGAACTGTGATCTTGCCCCTTGCTGTCTTTGTTGTAACTGTTTTCTGAAAATTATATTATGTAACATGGCACAGACTGTAAGTATTTCAGCACAGGTGCCCTGGTCATACTGTAGTGCACATCCTGATGTGTCAAGACACTGAACCATGGATTTAAGCAAACCAAACACATGTTCTATGATATTCTTAGCTTGATCATCAGCCTCATTGTATCCATGTTTGATGGGGTTGTACGGATTTCTCATGGGTGTCATAAGCCAGTGCTCTAGTGCACAACCTACATCACCCACTAGATGTCCTTGTGGAAAGTCACCCCTAGCAAACCTGGTGTACAGCTCACAAGTGTATCGTATGTGTGAGCCTTGCAAACTGCCAGGATTACCTGCACAGACACTGTAGATGATCTCTTGGGCATTACAGACAACCTGACAGTTTATGGAGTGGAAATCTTTTCTGTTTATGTACCTCCTTCCATCTTCCCCATGTGGGGCTTTTATTTCTATGTGTGTGCAATCTATGGTCCCAAAACATCAGGGAAGTATGCTACTGCATAAAATTAAAAAACAGAAAAAGTAGTTGATGAGCTCAGTCACAATAATTTCTAAAAATCATGAAGCCCAGGTAGTGTTCCAAAGCAATAAGCCTTTATTCATCACAGACAAGTGATCTTCAGTAAAAAAAAAAAACAGAAATACTTTATAATGTTAAACATATCAGCTTTTATACACTTAGAAGTAGGTGTGGAAAATATATGGTCAGGCAGCAGCAGCACCCTGATTTAAAGGCTGTTGGACATACAATACAGTAATAGCAGCAGCAACCCCTAACATGTTTTGTTTTTTCTAAGTGTAATTGTGTGGTCGAGTGACGTATAAAGACATACAGGTAGGTGCATGCATGAATGGGTGTGCCTTCTTTGAAAGTTGGGTGTTGGGCTGGCAACTTGGCACCATAAAAATCTACTGCCAATCATTACTGGACCTGAGTTCCGCTATGGCGACCCTTAACAGGGAAAAGCCAAAAGACATTACTAATTGTGCTTGTATTCCAAAAGGTTTTGGTGTACATGGCAAAAGCCTATACCAAGTGTACAGGATTGCTTTATAGCTTCCTAAGTAGCTCTGCCATATTCGATTGGTTAATCAACATGTAATTCAGCTCTTTATGCTTTCATTAACATATTCTGCTGTTTCCCATTGTTTGGTGGCTGTACACATCATGTAGATCCACTTAATGAATACCAAATAGAGGCTATTGCGTTGATGGCACTGTGTGATGCCAACATAATTGCTGCACTTTGTGTTGCGCTTTATGAATCCCGCCTATAGTTTTAAATACGGAGAGTGTGGGAAACTGTTATAGGAACTATGATTTCCAGAGAACATTCCACTGAGCATTTTGCTGAAACAATGTTTAATTGTGGTATTAGTATAATGTACTTACCATTGTATAATAACCACAAAACAGAAGAAGCAGTTTCCACTTTAGTTAAAAATTCCATTCTATCTCAGTCTATAATAATGAAAAACTAAGAAATGGTGTGTGTGGGAGTCAGCAGCAGTACCTGAAAGACATATTTCTCTGGTGATAGCTATCATCCCTATTACCTACGCCTAAAAATAAGGCATTTTGCCAGTAATGTGACATTCAAATATTTTTTTATGCCTTAAGGTTTGGGAGGGGGTTCAACAAACGAAGTACAAAATGGGATTTATAGCATCAAACAACTAACTATGCACATACTTGAATTTCATTAACACTAACAAGTGGGAACAAATTATTAAATTTTCATCTAGGATGTGTAATATTCTTGAGACACTCTTAAGAAATTTGTCTAGTCAATGAAACTTGTCCGTGCCTGTTCCATTAATAATCGCTCAGATCAAAACATCATTATGTTTAGAATTAAAACTAATCTTAGCGACAGTAAAATTAGTGAAAATTTTAAAAAATTCCAGAAGAGGATTAGTTAGCAATACACTTATGAAAAAACACAAAAGGGAAAGAGCTATTTAAGGCCTAAAAATAATACAAAACACAGACATATGATATGGAATGCTAAATGAGAGATAATTACATGTTCAATTAATATAAAGTACTTTAGCAAAACAGTAATTATACAGTGTTGTTTCTCTGTTTGTTAACTGGAATAGAGCACTGATCCAAATGGAACTTTTTCTGCCTTAACTGGTTAAATAACCTGCTTAGACTCATGCAGTAGATAAATGGAGACATGGAACCAAGACCTGAGCTATGGAAAGTAGCTTGTTATCATTGCATAGCCTTAATTCTCTGTGATAACTGTGAGAATCCTCTACACTAACTGCCCAAATCTTCCAATATTTCATATAACAAAATACATATATAAGCAAAATTATTCAATCATATGAAGACCTCAACCAATTTATAAGAAATATCAGCAATGAATAACAATTCAAATCAAAATGGGACCCCTTCAAAATTAAAAGTATTGCATTAAAAGTTATATTTAAAAATACATATAATAAAGGTGCACAGGTATTAAAAACCTGAATACTTGAAAAATTTTGATAAAAAAGGGAAAAAGTTTCAGAGAAATAAGAGAATAACAGATACCATACAAGATTTGTTTTCTTTTCTTAGTTCAGCTTGCATTGTGGAAATAACTTAGATTTACTTCATACTTTATAAAAGTAGAAATACTAATCCAATGTTGTGGCATAGATGGGTAAAGCCCTAACTTACAGCCCAGATGTCCTTGGTTTAATTAGTGGTTCAGCTGTCTAAGGCACTGGGAGGGTGAAAGGGAGAACTGGGTGTGTCCATCCTGGAGTAGGCCATTTGTTGATGATGCTTGGTCCAAACAGGGGGGTGTAGCCCTTAGAAGTGAATCAATTAGTGCAGGGGTGGGACTAGGGATACAAGATGATAAGTCATAAAAAGCATCCCACCCAAGCAGAAGCAGACAGTGGCATGATCCCCAGAATGCCCTTATGTTACACTCTTGCCCCAGCATTGAATCAGAGAAAGTTTGGAGGTTGAAGGATGAGCTGGTATACCCAGTGATGGACAGAGACATTGGGATAAGCAGAAGGTATAAATCAATGGGGGGGGGGATAAAACCCTAATAAGAAGATTCTGTGGTCACCTTAAGTACTAAGTATCAGTCTACACACACACACACACACACATACACACACACACACACACAGTAGAATAATCTGCAATGCTTGAGAAGAGAATAATTTAATGTCAGGATTAGGGATAGCCTGTTAGAACCACCTATTTAATAAGTGAACAAATGCATTGAAAACAGCAGTTTAGTTAAATCAGACTTAACAACCTAAAGCTGATTTATCCTAGTTTGATTGTTATATAAAGTTTTGGAGAAAATCACTATCTTGCTAGTTAAATGCACACTGGTGTCGTACTTTTATTTGGACAATAGCAGTATGGCTTATTTAATGGCAGATCATTTTTGATTGTAATATTGTTTGAGCAAATTTTAGGGTCTATATCATATGTTCGAAGTTTGAAAACTTTGAACATTAATTAATCAAAATTAAATGTTCGATGTATCAAACATCGAACATATGATAAAAAAAAAAAAAAGAAAGGGAACTTACCTGACTAGTGTAAGAAGGGGGGCAAGCCCCTCAGCACCCCCCACACCCCCCGCTCTTTAAATATACCAACTCCGAGACCACACTACAGTGCAGTAAAGTTACCTGTAGTGCGGTCTCGGAGTTGGTATATTTAAAGAGCGGGGGGTATGGGGGGTGCAGGGGGGCTTGCCCCCTTGTCTACAACAGTTTGCTTTGCGTTTGTTTTTTTTTTTTTTTGTACGTATGTTCGAATTTTTATAACTTCGAACATTTAAATTCGATTTTATGATGTTCGGAGTTATAAAACTTTGAACATATGATGTAGACCCTAAATTTTATACTGGACAAATAATTTCATAATTTGCTGATCTCACTGTGTTTGCAGATTTTATATTGGAAGAATAACTTTATGATTTGCTGATCACACTTTCTTCTTTTGTTTCTGTTCTTTTTTTTATTAATGACAGTATGAACATTTCATCAAGTGTGAAGAAACTTCTGCATCATACAGAGGAAAACTAAATATTCTGGAACAACAATCACAATTTAATAATTGAGTACTGTACCATTGCTCATATTTTCATTTATTTAGTACAGTTTGTGATTCATTTAATTTCTGTTGTTATAATAGTCCCATTCTAGCCATTGTCTTTCCCAATACATCCCCCAATCACGTTATAAAACTAATTATGACATCACATAACTCAGATGGAAGATGAATGCTGTGTTAAAGTCTGATGAAACGTTCTTTGAAACATGAAAGCGCTCACTGTTTGGATTTTGTCTATTAAACTCTTTCAACGAGCTGTGGTGTTGCCTCTTCTGTTATTTCTTGGATCTACATTGTTATTTCTAAGAGGCGCTTTATCCAGGACTGCTTTTGTTTTACAGCTTACAGATAAAGGACATCTGATGCATTGTTTAAATCCACTTAATTGATACTTTTACAGATGGTATGTCTGAATACATATTTAAACATATTTTGTGATACCACTGTGTTGTTTAAAAATCAACTGTTGTTAGTATTGCTAAAAACATATGAATATTAGTCTGTCTACTTTCACATTATTTGTTATAATGACAAGTCTGATGATGTGTTCCACAAAGCACATGTCTGAGGGTGCAAGAAGATGTGTGAAGGAAGAGGTTTTCACTTGACTGCACTTCTTGCTTTGATCATTGTTACATATACCCATTTACTGGATATAATTTATTCTCTGTATTTTTTTCTATCATGTCTTCATATCCTAGTGTATTTTCCATTTGCTCTCTGCTCAGCAGCTTGTAAACAGGTTTAACTACCTAATGAAAAAAGTGAAAAATTTAGTTTAGGTGGCCTTAGTAGAGCAGATATGCCTGGTGTCATTGTGTGGCCCTTTGGAACATAAACAGTACTCAACTTCAGAAAATACACCTGATATATGTCAAATTGTGTGATTCAAAGTGGTTTCATGTATATTTATTTTCTTTATGTGGTGTACAGCTGCAGACAAGATAGCTGAAAACCATGGTCTGCACCAGGAGAGATTAAATAACTCACTTCAGAGAGGCAGGGGGTGTAAGTATAATTCATGTAAAAATTTCAAGCCATAATGTTCTTTCCATTACCTGAAGAACTAGCATTTCAAGTAAGCATGCATCATGCTTCATCTCAATCATGCATGCCTTCCCCAACAACTCTTACTGCTTGCATTAGGCAAATAGTACCCAGAAGCTGCAATTACTTTTTATTAGTGGATAAGAATTTCTAAGATATTAACAACAGTCTGCCAGGAAGTATTGTATTATAGTAATTGTAATTATTAAATTAGAATGCATAATTCTAGTCCATTATAGGGAAATGAAGGCTGCTGTTTCTTATATCGTAACAGTGAACGTTGTTTACTTTGTAACACATAAATACCATTCCATCATATATGGATGTTGTAAATGTGTGTAATAGCAAGTTACCATAATTGTTTATGTATTGCCAAACCAAGTTTATTTAAAATATACAGTTTTGTGACAAGCCACATATATGATTATCTCTTTTTTGTATCCCCCCACCCTTTCTCTCAAATTTTTGGAGGGTTATAATTTATTAAAAATCTTCTGTTTGCATGACATGCTGCTGAAAAGTAATGTTCAACAGCACAGAGAGGTACACCAACCACTGTGTCTCAGCTCACCTTACCTTCACAAATGGCAGCACAAGCAGCCAGTGCTTCAGGGTCACAAGCTGTCAATGTTGCCTACACAACCACTGTCCTACCTGCTTCAAGTGTATCTGGCAGCTCTGCCCCTGTTTCTGGTGCAGTTGTACCCTCTGGGAGCTGTAGTAGTGGACGTGGCAGTTTTGTCCCTTGGCAATTGCTGACAAGGCTGCTAGAGGGTATAAAGGAAAGAGGCCTGAGTGCACACATTGGCAGTGGTGGAAAGGTCCTGCACTGCATTGCAAAGATGATATCATGTCCAGCACTGACCCAGGGACCTGCTGCAGGAGACAGTGATGACAGTTCTGAGGGTAAGGACTAGATTCTCACTGTTCTCAAGCTGGATATGGGAGCACCTCAGATGTCCCCTACCTATCCTCAATCATGGTGTCCCCCAAACCTATGTCTCCATTAACCTGCTTGTCTTTCTTGTATGTCCTGTATGTCTATGGATTCTTACCCAATCTTCTTATTCCTAAGCACCTTTTCCAACATTTTTATACTCCACAAAAATGGGTGCATGTCCCCTCCCAAAAAATTATGCCCCATACATAGCTCTACACTTTGCCTTTGTGTCACCTTGACACAACTGATTTGGTCCAATTGGCCATAGATTATTCTGTTGCACTACCCATTACTGGTGTGGTGACATGATTTTACAAAGTAATGACATTTATGTACAATTGTACATTTACATTGTGAAAAAGTGGATAGCAATGGTGTCTCTGATGACCTTCCAGCAAATTTCTGCATTCTTTCTCCTGACTCCTACCATCTGCTTGACAACCCCATTTTCACCACTGCCTTATCCACCTCTTTTTCACACATTTAATCTGGTCAAAAAATAGATTCACGTACAATAGACATGGTCAGAAACGTCCCAAGGAAAAGCCTTCACTTTATGTCCTTGGCATTTCTGCAGGGTTTGGTGTAGCACAGTAATGCTGAGCGATAGTCAACACTGTTTGACTTGTTATTGCAAAAGCTGAAGAATTCAATTTAATCTCAAGTGGTTCGGCGACTTTCATGCAAATGTTCTTAAAACCATGCCACTATGGGAATACTAAAGGCAGTAATGGGGAACAGTTAATGTGACAGTTCTTAGGCTGCTGGATGTGTTAACTTAGAAATTCCTATTTGGCGTGGTAACAGAATTAACCTGTTTATACTTTGATATTTTTACATATTGTGATGGGTTCAATAACAAATATATATCAATTTATTATTTCATGACATTTCACATTCCTATAATATATTTAACTGCAAATGTTTATATTTCTCACCATATAAAACATTTCCTTAACATAACATTAGAATATTGCAGCAAAACATCATTTTCAAAAAAAAAAAAACAATTGCAGCTTCAACAGAGAGACTTATTAAGCCAGTTTTTTCCTAATTAGATATTCATGTTTATTGCACTATCCTACTCCATATGTGTGCCTATCAAGCACTTTGTTTTACAGAGCATTATAGATTAATGATGATTTAATAAATCAGACTAAAACATCATAGAGATGTTCCTAAATATCCCACAAAACATATTGTTGCTATTCTTCTCTGCATCTGTCTCTAAGTATCTCTGTTCACCCCTTCTTCACTAAATCATCAGTGTGCTTCAATAGTGTTATTTTATTGCAATGAGGTAGTAATTCCTTTGTAGTGTAGTGAACGAATGCTCACACATGTAGAAAAAGTTCTGAATAATTTTGAGAGTTCTAATCCAGCCATTAGCTAAGTGTTGTTGACTTTTGGTACACTAAGTTATGTGCACCTGTTTGCTGCACGTTGTTCTGAGCCACCATTATCCTTCTTCTGCAACAGTCTACATTGTCCCTGCCACCATCTCAACCTGTTGATATATCTTCTCTCTTCTGTATCATTAATCTTCCGCCTCCACATTTGCACAATGTCTGGTGCTGGGCAACAAATACAACCAAGGCTAAATGGAAGTACACAGCTTATGGTGATATCTTGGGTTTGATTGCCTTCATCCACATTAGTCTGTCTCACTTTGCACCACTGTGTTGAGCTATGTTTAGACAGTTTAACGTAATTGTCAGCAAGATAAAGAGTTGTATGTACGGATTACAGTGGTCAGTAGGGAAATGAAAATGAATACATACATTCATGTTTGCTGAAATCAGCTGTCAAATATTAACTATCACAAGTATGCCTTTTTATGTGCTGTCTTAAGATAATACTCATATATAACTGTTTTTCTTGGTATGCTGTAAATGTTAGAATACATATGGCTGAATACATGTTTAATGGCGTTTTGTCTGAATCCTGTGTCTATAAATGTTGGTTAAATCTTTACTTAACACGCTTTTTTCCTGCTACTACATTAATGTGCTTCCTACCTATTGTGAAACCAGTGTTGTACAGATCTTTGCATGGAAGTCTGCACAGAGCAACAAAGTACTGCTAATTACCATTGTAAGTTCAACACTTCAAGATATGATTATGCATTCACTAACATTTTGACATCAGCAGCACAATTCAGTTTAGCAGCACTACGCTGAAAGAGTGCAATAAAAAAGACAAAGTAAAAGATTTATAGTTTTCTGTTGCACAATGTTTGTATGTCTATATTACTTTTGTCATCAGGTGATCTTGGTTTCAGACTGATGTTGACTCGCTTAATTGATTTGTCTAAAGTATGTGTCTCACACAGTGTAAGCAGCTTATTTACTGGGTTACCCTATTCTCACAGAATACATCACTGTTATTTTGCAGTGCGCTGCCTTATGTATGTACAACTTGCATGTTTGTCTGTGCAATGCACATAGTGCAAGTATGAGACAATACAAGTGTGCAATCATCCCAACATGAAGTCACAGGAGTGTTTGATTAATAATCCAGTGGTGTGCAACAGTCAATGTGTATGTCACCCCATTATGTGTAGCATGTCAATGTTCTTTACAGTAACACAATGTAGATTAAGGACAGTATCAACATTTCATTATAAAAGTATGTCATTACATGTGACAATCATATTGGTGTTACGTTGTCTGTGCACACATATGCACATGTTGCACAACCTTTGATGCACAGTACCATCTTTTCCATACATTGCTTTCTACAAATATCCCAATGCCAATTTCAGAAAGGTATTCTCTGTCTTCTTCTGTGGTGCTTGTGACCAGTACAGTACTCTTTAGATTGTGTAGCCTAGATAGGTAGGATGTTTGATTCCCACCATGGAAGACTTGTATATGAGACTATATTTGACACTTGGTGCTGTATCCACTTTTTGCAAGAATTATGCATGTAACTGTTTTGACAACTCTTATATCCCAATTTTGACAGAAATATCCTGTATGAGATAGATTGATGAGGTCATCCTGACAAAAGTACAATTTATCCTTTTAAGAATCAGACCTTTCCTGTGGTGTTTGTGACTAGTACAGTGCTGTCTAGATTGTGTAACTAGATAGCTGGAATTTTAATACCCATTATGGAACACTTGTACTTTGTGTGTGTGTGTGTGTGTGTGTGTGTGTGTGTGTGTGTGTGTGTGTGTGTGTGTGTGTGTGTGTGTGTGTGTGTGTGTGTGTGTGTGTGTGTGTGTGTGTGTGTGTGTGTGTGTGTGTGTGTGTGTGTGTGTGTGTGTGTGTTTGTGCTTGTGTGTATGCATGTGTGTGTCTGTGTGTGTGTGTGTGTGTGTGTGTGTGTGTGTGTATATGTGTGTGTAATGCTTGTTACTGTCCGCACTTCCCCTGAAGAAAATGCATTTAAATGTGCAAATGTCTGCCTTACACCAGTTTTTACTGAAGCATCCTGTATGGGACACACTGATGAGGTCATCCTGACAAATCTGCAATCTACCCTTTAAGAATCAAACTTTCTCTGTGCCACTAACAATAGTATAGTGCTCTTTAGATTATGTAACTAGCAGGTAGGAGGTTTGATGACCAACATGGAAGACTTGTGAGTGTGTGTAATGCTTCTCCTGTGAATAACACTTTTAACTGTTCTCACAACTTCCTTGTCCCAATTTTGACAGAAACATCCTGTATGATACACACTGATGAGGTCATTCTGACAAACATGTGCTCTCACTTCTTAGGAGTCAGACTTCTCCTGTGGTGTTTGCAACTACTACAGTGTTCTCTATATTGTGTGATCTGTAGGATGTCTGATGCCCAACAGGAAAGGCATATATATATATATATGTGTGTGTGTGTGTGTGTGTGTGTGTGTGTGTGTGTGTGTGTGTGTGTGTGTGAGAGAGAGAGAGAGATGCTTGTTACTGTCTCCACATTGCACTTAAATGTGCACACAACTCCTTTATACTTATTTTTGTGGAAACATCCTGTATTAGATACACTCCAGAGGTCATCTTGACAAAAGTGCGCTCTCAATCCTTGTAAGTCAGGCCTTTCCTGTGGCACTACTCCGTGGCACTAGCAAGCAATACGTGCTCTTAAGATTGGATAACCTATAATGTAATGTAGGATGTTTGGCTACAGCAGTGCTTCACTTATCTAAATTTGACTGTCATTTGGTGTCATGGTTATTTTACATATATTTGTACTGGCAAGTTTTGCAACTAATGATTGGCTGTAAAGCTAATGTCACCAGATACATCTCCTTGACATTGCACTGATGATGCCATCCTTCATAGATGCTGTATGTCTCATTTTTACTCATTATTGTACTGTGCCATTGGCTGCTGATAATGTGTTGAATAGATTGTGTATGTGGACAGGTAGGTGGTTTAATTCCTTAACTTCTTCAGTAGTGTTACCATTATTACTGTCATGTACCATTGACCACCTCACAACCACCTTTATGTATACTACTAATTACGAGAATGAATTACACTGGAACTCTGTGATGCTAGGAAATCCTGGCATCCTCAGGGAAAATAACTTTTTGGCCACAATGATTACATACTGTTGACATATCTGCAGTGCATCACATTTAGAGTGCAAATTCTTCTGTGTTCCATGATTTTTATTGTGTATTTTCTACACTGTATAACTACATATGTAAAATGTTTGAGTCCACCTGTGACTGTGTTTTTCACCCTCATACTGTGTATACTATTCTGCAAAGACATATATGATGTGTAGCTGTACAGTGAAAGAACACTTTCAGTATGAATAACCAGCTAATGAACAGTGGTGATGTCATCCATTTAACTGTACACTGTATCAGTTGTACCTCAACATGGTGTACATAATATTTGTGTTCAGGCAATGATGTTTATCTTGTGATTTTGGGTAGCTATTGGATATCCAGCTGCTCAGACTACATTCAGTCAGTGTTATTGTGAATGTATATGTCACTAGCACTGTTGTAAAGCATATTTGCCTTGCACACATATCGATGTTGATCTCTCTTTATAATAGTTAAGTCAATTTTTCACATAGCAATGATATTATTCAAATTAATGATAACATTTGATTTCATTTCCCTTACATAACATATGTTATCCTCTAGCACAAGGGAATGAGACAACATAATGTCTGTTGTTGACATACTACAGCAATTACAGGCATTCATGTACATTGCAGCAATAACATGATGTATATAACGTCTTCACATAATGATATATCGCTCAATTGTACTGACATTTCTACCATGGGGCATTCATCCTGTAAAATATCATGCATTGTCTGCTGTTAAAAGCGCATGTGTTCAACATCCACATTCAGTGCCTTTTAGCATTGTTGCACCCTTTACTGTAATGCATGAATGGCATCTACCACAGTTATAATTTGTCCATTTACAGTGTGAGAGTCCTTAACCATCCCTGTCATCTCAGAGATTGTTTACCACACATACATCTGATATTAGTGAGCATAGGTGGATTGCCATAATAATGTTAAGACTTCCACTGTGGTGCTTGTGGCTCATCCACATGTAATTACTTAGTAGAGTCACATAGCTTGCTGTTGAATTCCTGACAGAGGCAGCATTATATGAATGTACTGACATTACATAAACACATTTGTATCTAGTTATGCATATACATTTTTATATTGGACAATGATATATCATCACAGGTTTTGATTGCATGGCAGTGACATGTTTATTTGGGGCATGGCATGTTGTGAGTACTCCTGTGGCACACGCATTGAGTAGTGGCTTGTATAGCATACCTACACAGATAGACTGTGGTACCATTTTGGGACAGTGTGTGTCTTACATGATGAAAACAGCTTTATTGTCCAAGAAGCAGTCATACAGTAATGATCAGTGTTGTGTGGATAGTACGTGTAGCTTCTTTCAAGCACTGTGAATAAATCCAAGTGTTTACATTGTATTCATACCTCATGTGTTAACATACACATTCAATTCACTTATTTGTGGCAGCCTTCATTGCTATCTGATGTAGCACATGCAAGCAATGCATAGGTCTGGAGAGAACCTTGTATAATAAGTAGGGGGTTGAATCTGCTAACACCTGTCTGTTAGACAACAATGGCTAACACACACACACACACACACACACACACACACACATACACACACACACACACACACACACACACACACAATATTTATGGCACACTCAAAGAGTGACCCTTTTCATGTATTTTCCTACTAAATAGGTCATCAGTACATCTTATATAGTAGGAAAATGCTGTGAGCACTTCAAGGGTGCTATTCCTTACTTGATCAATGCACGTATTTCTGTGGTGACCATGACTTTTATGCATCTTTTCTGATATCTGTTCTGACATGTGTTTAAAACTGACATGATGCAAATGTTTCTTATGTAATTCATTGCTCATTGCATTGCCTATTCAAAAGATAATTATGCTTTGTATTCCATTTCTTCCACCAGACATGTCTTTAATACTGCAAGTGTTTCATCACACTACACAGCTTAATGGCAGAAGAGTGAATCCATAAACATTTCTTACTGTATGGCATGCTGCCAGACCATTTGAAATTGTGATTGGTTCTCTGTTACAATACTTTCTATTGTGTTGCTGCAGCTGAATTCCTGTTATGTTACTTTTCCCTGTAATTCCATGTGAGCATGGTCAGTATTACTATGTCAGATATGTCTGCAAATCAACAGCGGCAAAACTGGACAACAGTCATGTCATCTGACCTGTCTTGTCATTTGTTACTTATATATGTTGCTTGTTATTAGATTGTCTTTTAACATTTAATTAAGTATATAACACATGCTTGTCCAATACATATTCATAGGTGATGAACATTTTTCCTACTGATGCCGCTGTCATTTCTTTGAAAATTATGTCCATTTTAGATTTACCAGATATTGCAGCTGTAAGGTCCTTTTGGTCTTGTGTATACACACTGAGATGGATAACACAGTGGCACTGTCAGCTGTATATATATCTCATAGGCAATAATTACATTCTATGCGATCATCCCATAAAGTATCTTCTGCCCTTGCTATTATCTCAAGTCAGCATTTAATTAACATGAATATCACATTTAACTCCCCTTTGTCACCCTGCAGTTTTATGTCCCTATCGCATCCTTTATTAGCATGTCCATTTTTATATAACTGTGGGATTGTCATTGACATTAATTATCATTACATCAATATGGCTTTATTTATCGTAGACCTGCTTATTATACACTTTCATCACAATTGCAATCGGTATGAGTACACTTTAAACATTGCCCCTCTTTAAAATTAATTACTCATTGCAAGAGAGTTTAGTGTACTAATTTCTCCATTTCACTTCTTCTCATTTTGTATTGTTTCCCTGTACTTGTCCTTAACATATATTTGGGCTACAGCAAGTGCTTCTATCTGGGTATTGCCTATACACAAGCCATTTTGCTTACAATGTGTGCTGGTGCTTGCAAGCACTTTTCCATGGCTGCAGACACTATTGCTGGCTACAGAAAGATTCTTGCAAATATGTAGGTGCAGTGAGCAGAATACATTTTCTATTAGCACTACTGCTCATCTGCTGATATGCTTACATTGTGTAGACAAAGCATGGTGAATGCATGATTATTAATGAAATCCAGGGAGTGATATAGGGATGACTCAATTTTAGATGTTAGAATAACTTCAGCTAAAGCATTCATTTCAGTTTTCACATTTCTGTCTGTGTTAACACCATAGAGTTAAACAATGAGACCCCTTCACCCATATATATAACAAATCAAGGTATTTGTAGCTGTTTTTTATTTCACAAAATAGTGTATATATCTTACTTCAGTTGAAGTCCGAAATGTAAGCAGTCCATTTTAAACCTTTGTATCATTAACTAATAAGTATTCTACTGAAGTTACAAGCTGTCTAATGTGCAGGTTTCTAACATTTTTATTTTACTTTTGCTATCAGGTTCAGGGCAATGTTTTAAATATGCTTCACATTATGCTCACATGTTTGCTTGTTTACCAACATTAAATGCAAATCCAGGATCATGACAGCTCTGTAAAAAGTTGTTTCCTAAGTTTGTCAAAGTCCATGTAATTAGTTCCTTCTATGTCCATGTACATTGTTAGTATTTTTTTCTGACAGCTCAAATGACAGGATTTCCCAGTCTGCTTAGTTCCATTTCTGCATGGTAATATAATGCTTACATTTCATCAAGAAGGACTCCATGGTAGTCTCTCTTGTTAGCTTCTTTATAGATTGCACATTTCTGGAGAGGCAGCTACATTTCTTAGCACAACTAGCTACTCTTATAATTGCCCTCAATTCAGCCAGTACTCATCTGTGATTCCACTATTTTTCCATTAAATCCTTCATGGTTGTGGTCAGCAACTAACCCCGCCAGGAATATAATGGTTACAGTGTTATAGGAGATTAGTTGTCCAATATATCATTTTTACTTAGCAGCAAAGGTACTACAAGGAAAGGAAAATTGTGAAGTGTCTGGGTAATTGCTCATACATGCACCTCCAGTCTAAGTCCAGTTGAGACACTGAAGGCAGGAAACATATAAAAACAAGTTTTATTTTCAAAACTCAAAAAAGTAGCCTACTTAGCTTTGCAGTCTCAAAAATACACAGTGGCGTAGATTTATTTAATCCAGTGGTCACAGTCAATTCAGCCCATTTAGGATGCAGGCTGCTTTTTGGGAAAAAAAGTCCAAGAAATCATACCTCTCCCTGGCCCTGGTGCCAGATCTGCAAACAAGTATTGTGTGCACTTCACAGGTTAGCCCTGACTAGGACTCACACTTTGTGTTTCCATTGTCTTTTTGTCAAATCTCCATGTAAGGAACTAAGTTTCTAGTTTGCTGATTTCCTCCTCATATACAGCCTTGACCAGTGGTTGATTATGTGTACATTGGGCCCTGGGTGGTTTTCAAAATATTGGCACCTCCCCACCACCTCCACCCTCCACACAGTGTTTATTTATGAACCACTTATAAATACTCATGCTCTTTTAAATTCACCATCTTGTTTTAATACAATTCAGATTGTCATAATTATAATCTACCAAATGTCAACACCTATCAGTTACAGCCACTTGAATGAGTATACCTCAAATGTCCAGTTGTGATAAAAATTGTTCACAATGAAGTATTCAAAGTTGTCTTAAACAAATGAACATTAGTTCAGCAAGGTCAGTCTAAACACTGTTTAACATTGATCATGGCAGCCTGGGTTAGCTGTCCCCACCTACAGAAAGCCTAAAGTGATATACATTAACTCTTAGTTGTATGTACTTCAGATGTCTAATTGTGGTAAAAATAAATAAATAATAAACAGTTATGGAGACAATGTTTAAATATTTAAAGTATGTTTGATGCTGACACACAGCAGCTTTAGTATTCCAACTTATTTCACACAAATTTACATTAGTCTAATGAAACCAGACAGTTAATTGAGCAAATAAACAGAAGATAAGCTATATTCAGCTAGAATCAACCACTCATCAGTTATATACACTTTATCTCAGTTATATACACTTTATCACATATAACTCCTCTGACTTTGATAAAAAATAGTTCTCAACCTCTTAGCACGATAATTATGAACAAAGCTAAAAAAAATAATGAGGGACAAATGTTCAAAATCATAGATAGATTTTTAATATACATAGAAAGTTGTTAGGATAACAGTTTTTGCATTACCATGTATTTTCTAAGGTATATGAAGTCTGAACAACTCAAATAATTGTCATTATTCAATGACTGCAATTCTCAACAATTTGTCAGGAAACCACAGGTCCTATGAGGAACAGACCAAAACATAAGGCAAAAATCAAGGACAAATTCCAAAATTTCAAACTAACATGTAGTAGCCAGAAAATAAATATTCAACTTATTTCATTAGTCTTTCATACAAATGTACACTACACCAGTAAAGCCAGATTTTAAAATGAGCAAATGACAAGAAGCTTTCATAAATGCTTCATTTAGTGACTGCAGTCATTAGTGCATTTCCAGAAAACCACACATTTAATGAGGCAAAGACCAAAAATATGAGGCACAGTCAGTGACATCCTGTTAAATCATGAACAGTTTTAACCTAGTTTCACATAAGCCATAGAATAGACATTCCAATTTATTTCATACAAATGTACACTATCTATGTAAAGCCAGACTTTAAAATGAGCAACCAAGCAAGAAAATAGTTTGCTTTCATCCATAGTCAGCCCAACTCCATTTTAGTTATTAAAAAAATGAGGAAAAGTCAGGGACATTCCACAGAATCAAGAACAGTTTCAAGTTTGTTTCACATATTTCACAGATACAATAGCCAAAGAGTAAATATTACAACTTATTTCAAACAAATGCACATTAGTCTTATAATCAGACTTTAAAATAATTAAACCTCAAGAGTGTAATTTGCTTTCATCCACAGCACTCCATACTCACCCTTATTTAATGACTGTAGTTCTCAAAAAATTGTCAGAAGAACACAAATTTTATGTGGTATACACTGAAAATATGAGACTAAGTTTGGGGTATTCTCTGTAGCAGGGCAATAAATATCATAACATTTCATTACACAAATGCACACTAGTTTTAAAAATAGACTTTAAGGTAAGCAAACCACAAGCTGATTCCATCTCTCAACAATCCCTGATTTTACAAAATCTTCCTATATTTGCCTTGTCAGCCAACATAAAATATTTGATTTTCTGGTAAATTACTGAGAATTATTGTCCATAAATAATGCCAGACACTAGAGTTTTATTCTTTTTGTTCTGAAAATCCATATTGATGGAAACCTTGTTCTATTAACTTTTGCAGTGAATTAGTGTACTATTCAAAAGCTGTTGCACATTTTGTGGCTTTACCCCCCCCCCCAAGAACTCTTGAACAAAGAAGCTGAGAGGTATAGACGATGCTGAGAGGTATGCAAGGGACTGAAACAGAGATCATAATAAATGGTTTCAAAGAGATATGCATATCTACAAGTAATATATGGGTTACCACTACTAGCATTAAAAACAAAACAAATATTCATGCATATCTTCAAAATCTAATTCTGAATTAGGATAACTTATGTCTGCCACTGCAGTTTTGGTGCTCC
This sequence comes from Protopterus annectens, assembly GCF_019279795.1. NCBI lineage: Eukaryota > Metazoa > Chordata > Ceratodontiformes > Protopteridae > Protopterus > Protopterus annectens. The sequence continues at coordinate 319,031,089 of NC_056732.1, read as the reverse complement.
TTCTACAATAGCTGTTCCACAGCTATCTCACTTGTCTAACTTTTTAAAATATACATTGACATGTAGTAGAATACTCTGCAAAGAAAAAGTCATTTTTATAAAAAGAAAATTAATAAATCCAACTAATCTGCCTCTACCTCCATGTGGTTCTCAACCCCTCACTCATGGCAATCAGCCAATCATGTCACAGCATCACAGCAAATTGAATGAAGACTTGTGATACCAGGGAGCCATGAAAAGAAAATGTACACAAAACTCCAAACTCACAGGCAATTTTAAAGTTTGGTTGTTTGCTTATTATGGCAAATTGAACAATGCAATAGTTTTAATGTATTCTGCAACCAGACTGCATTTGCAAAAATTGACTCTTGTTCATTAAGAAAAAGGAGACCACATTGAAAAAGTGTGAAAGGAGCTTTTTAAGGATCAGAGTGAGAACATAGCTGAACAAAACCTTGCAGGTCTCAGGTCAGAATTGTTAAGGGTAAAAATAAATAAAAATAATTTATTTTTGAATGACTGGTAGTATATTCAGCACACATGGCAACTAAAATGTTAGCAATGCAGAATATATCAGAACTTTTTTGAAATAATATTATTTTGTAGGCTGGCTATGGGCTGTACTGGAGCTGTGGACCTTGGGCAGCCACTCAAATAATTCCTATTATAGTCCCCCATTGACCCGGATTGTCAGTTAGTACTTTGGTATATAATTAACTGTTCTGGGAATAGTAGTACACTTAAAGGCACCTTTTGCATTTGACAGGCACATTACAGATTTTGCAGGCAATGTCTTAACAATATGTAGAACATTCTAGAAAATTATTTTTCTCAGTTGGTTTCTGTTGTATTATATATTCTTGAAATCAGCTGTTCTGGCATTTTATTGTTCTCATTTTCTTTTAAAATACCTTTAACAATTAAATATTAGAAAACTCCATCATTCTCATTTTTGCCAACATGAAATGCCTCACACATAGTTTTCACCAGAGATATTGTGGCTGTTTAAAATTGGTAAAAAACACAATTCCAAAATGTTTGAACTTTATATTTTACTAGCAATCCCACAAATGGTGTACTAGTCATTGAAGTCAGAGATATTGCCCTCCACACCCTCAGTCTGGCATGCTCCTTACCTGCCACTCATACTTGATTTATTAAAACCTGCTGCAGATCACAAAGTCAGAAGGAAATGGGTTTAATGCAGGACAAAAAGCTGAGTGATAAAAGGGGTTTAATGCAGGAAAAAGCTGAGTGATAAAAAGGGTTTAATGCAGGACAAAAAGCTGAGTGATAAAAGGGGTTTAATGCAGGACTTAAGCTGAGTGATAAAAGAGGTTAATGCAGGACAAAAAGCTTTGTGATAAAAGGGGTTTAATGCAGGACAAAAAGCTGAGTGATAAAAGGGGTTTAATGCAGGACAAAAGCTGAGTGATAAAAAGGGTATAATACATGACATAAAGATGAGTGATAAAAGGGTTTAATGCAGGACAAAAATCTGAGTGATAAAAGGGGTTTAATGCAGGACAAAAAGCTGAGTGATAAAAGGAGTTTAATGCAGGACAAAAGCTGAGGGATAAAAGGAGTATAATGCAGGAAAAAAAGCTGAGCGATAAAAGGGTTTAATGTAGGACAAAAAGCTGAGTGATAAAAGGGGTTTAATGCAGGTCAAAAATGGGTGTTAAAAGGGGTTTAATGCAGGACAAAAAGCTGAGTGATAAAAGGGGTATAATGCAGGACAAAAAGCTGAGTGATAAAAGGTGTTTAATGCAGAACAAAAAGCTGAGTGACCAAAGGGGTTTAATGCAGGAGAATAAGCTGAGTGATAAAAGGGTTTAACACAGGACAAAAAGCTGAGTGACAAATTACCTCTAAACATTTCTCACTTCCCACAAACCCCTTATCCAAAATGTGTCTGATGTTCACAGGTCAGTATTTTTATTTTTGAGCTAGGTGTCACTAACCAGTCTAATTCCTCAACCAATGAGCACCCACTGCTAAACAAGCCCAAAATAACATTATAATGAGCCAGCTCTGGTGGCATAGAGCAGTAAATCCTTGATTACAGCCACCTATCGACGTGGTAGTGTGGTGTGCCCATCCTGTGAGGTGGGCATAGTCCATGGACGCCCATTGTCACAAGCCCTCAGAGGAGGACAGCCCTACAAGAGAAGGTCCTGTAGGTTGTCATTTAGCCACCAACCTGCTTTGGCAGTTGTAATTGCTGAGAGTGTGTGGGAATGTGCACCCTTAGTGGGGAGCTTGTTATTATCCCTGCATTGATAGTAAGAAGATCTCTAGAATGCCATTGGCAAAAGACACTATAGTGCTAATGCTTTCAAAACATTCTAAACTAATGACATTACTTTTGGTTGTCACAATGATTGTTCGGAATTTTGGACATAGTAGAACATCTGTTTAATGCCCACAGATTCACCATCTTCTTATAAGTTTGAATATAATTGCATATTGCATGCACTTGCACAAAACAGCAACATTTTATTTTGTACAGTTGATAAAACAGAATTTACAGATGAAGGCATTTTCAGTGACATTCAGAGTTACTAAAATAAACTGCTAGATAATACAACCAAATCAAGAATTGTGGGATTTACATAGCTATCAATGCCTTAGTGCTTTACTGCAACCCTTCTATCTGTGCACTTTTTTGATGTTTTAGATACATGCATATATCTGTATCTATATATCTGTATCTATCTATCTATATATCTATATATATATATATATATATATATATATATATACACACACACACACACACACACACACACACACACACACATATATATATATATATATATATATATATATATAAAACATCTGTCTGAATTTGGGCAGAGCTGATAAAGCAGAATTAATCTCCTGGCTGTGTTGGATTGTATAACCATCTGATATATAAACTGATAAGTATATTTTTTGCACTTCATTTGTACTGTACAGCAATTATAGATTTGCTTTGTTGTTTGTGTCCTATTTTGTCTGCACTGTTTGTTTCTCAGAGTAGTTCAGCAGCTATATTCAGGTGTGGGGTTGACTTTGCTTTCATTTGAGCCAGCCCACCTTAGGTGATTAACCGCTAGCCAACACTCCTGTTTTATCTGATAGCCTGATGTGTATTCTCTGTGTAGTACTCCTACAAAGACTTGCATTTCCCTGAATTTGTGCAGAGCTGATAAAGCAGAGTTAATCTCCTGGCTGTGCTGGATTCTACAATCATTTGATATATAAACTGATAAGTATACTTTTTTGCACTTCTTTTGTACTGTACACCAATTATATATTTGCTTTGTTGTTTGCGTCCTATTTTGTCTGCACTGTTTGTTTTTCCCACCTTCCCACCCAAGTGTTGTTATAATCTTAAAACTTCATGGGTTTGGAATTGCCCAACCCTGTTGTTAATTTGATTTTTGACACTCTATCCAGTCCCATCTCATTTGACCACTCATCTACCTCCAGTAAGATTATTTGGGTAGGACTACCCCCTTAAATCCTTAATCTTGTACTATTTTCTATTTCTTCCATCTCCACTTAAAAAAAACACCCCCCCAAAAAATGTTTTTACTGTAATTGTGTTCTTACTACTTTATTACCTTATTTTTGCTGTGTGCTCTTAAATGTTAAGTGCTTTTATTCTGCTGCATTTATTACTGCTTGCTAGTAGCCTGATTAAATGTATCTGCTGTTCTAGCATCTTATTTTGGTTTTAACACTTGTGCTTCAGGCCAGTTATGTTACATTTAACAAGGTTCCAGTGGTCTACACTCTTGTGGACAAACCCTTATCAAAACCCTCTCTCCATAAGCCCGCCCAAGCATTGAGAATGCTATGTCTGGATAATTCCCACCAGCTTCTCCTGTCAGCCTTGTCAATATGGGCATACTGAGACAGTGTAGCAACTGCCTCATGTATTCTGATAGCCTTCTTCTCCAAGCACATAATTCAATTCTTCTACTTGCAAGAAATGCATGTACATCAGTAAATTGGAGTCCATGCTCTCTTGTGCCACAGCCAGTACTCCTGACAAAGAGGATATTGCCAGCACAAACACCACACTATGCATATTGCATAGCCAAGCACAACACACACACACACACACACACACACACACACACACACACACACACACACACACACACACACACACACACACACACACACACCTATGCAGAGGTCCTCAATAAAAACTTACCTAAACAGCAGAGACCTCCAAAACACACTAACAAACACTCCACACACAACACCAAACACATCACACACAGCAGACAATACACCAGTGTTTCACAAACACAGCCTGTAAGGCAAAACAATAAACCATCACAGTGCACAAGACATAACAATAAACCAAACATACTAGTCATTGGTGACTCAGTTGTGAGACACACTGATGTCCTCCTCACCAGGCTCAACAAGGAGAAGGTCACAGTCAGTTGTCTGTCTGGTGCCAGAATCCACCACATCACGCACACACTTAAGTCTCTCCACAACAAGTACAAGTACAACTCTATCATTGTCCATGTTGGTGTGAATGACTTGAGATATACCTCCCTGGACTATATGAAGAGAGACATGATTGAGCTCTTAGAGAAGGTGCCCCAGGCAAGTAGGACCCTAGCCCTAAGCAGCATCCTACCTTCACCAAGAATGATATCACAATACCAACAAAATATAATTGACATCAACAATTGGCTTAGTTTCTTGTGTCTTTCCAAGGGGATGCAGTATCTGTCTGCCTGGGGTAACATGGTCAACAGGCCTTGATGCTTTGCCAGAGATGGTCTCCACCTGTCACCACTGGCTTTCTAGATCCTGGCCATGGCTTTTGCCTCTCCCATTGTGCCTTTTTTAGGCAATGTCCTAAAGACAAATCTGCCAACATAAAAGATCTATCAAAAAGCAAATTGAACGTCATGCTGCTTAACGCTAGGAGCTTTAACCTGAAAATGCACTCACTGGAGGCTCTCCTTGGACTGGAAGATGCCAATGTCTGTACAGTCACAGAAACCTGGTTCAGGGCTTCAGAGAGCACCCCTGCCTTACCAGGCTATACCTCATTCCACACATTCCGACCCCAAAATGAGGTCAGCAAGACTAAGGGTGGTAGAGTCTCTATCTTCATTAAGGACGGGCACACATCCACACTGGTTTGCCAGCATAATGCACTGGAACTACTTCAGGTGAAACTGACAGTTGGCAAGACATCCATCCAAGTTATAGCCAGCTATAGACCCCCCTTCCATAACTCAGGATACCCATTCCTCTTACCTGGATCTACTTGACTCCATTAAGGTACCCCATAACATCCTGATTCTTGGTGACTTCAAATACCCCGCCATAGACCAGTGAACTATTCCTGCACTAATACACTCACTCAATGATTCCTTGACTTCATCAGTTCTAATGCTCTAGACCAGCTTGTTTCATCCCCCACAAGGGAAGATGACATTCTGGAGTTGGTTCTCACCAACATGGGTGACCGCTGCACCACTCCCATAGTATGTTCTTCCCTGGTGAGATCAGATCAGCAGACTGTCTCATTCAAAGTTTATATCACACCCCCCAACTGAAATCAAGCTTAAAAAATTCTCAAAAGCTGACTACAACCTCCTAAGGGAGGGTATTTGTAGCTTCTCACCACTGCCCCCCTCAGAGGATACAGACAACTATAATGAACAGTACACCAGTGCAGTATACAAGCATCTGTGCAACTGTATGGACTCAGCCATAGCCAACAGCACTAAAACCTACTCCTCAAGGAAACACAAGCCTGTTTGTTGGACATCCTCTATCAACAGGCTTTACAACAAAGGGAAAAAACTTTGTCCAAGGGTAAAAAGGAATATATTCCAAACTGGAAAAACTCCCTCCTTAACTTTAACAAGCAAATTAGGTCACTAATAAAAGCCTCCAAAGCCAATTATGAATTGAAACTAGCCTCCAAAACAAAGGGCAACCACAAAGCCTTCTTCAGTTATGTCAGGAGCCTCTATGGCAAAGCCCAGGTTTGTTTTGAGTTAGTACTTAACAGTATCACTTACATCAATCCTGTTGACTTAGCCAACCTGCTAGCAGATAGGTTCAGTGCAATCTTCCCCTGTCCACACCAAAGGCCATTCCAACATCCCCAATACTTGCCCTGCACCTCACATCTCATAGGTCAAGTGCTAAAGGCCCTATCCAAGGCAAAGAACACAGCTTCCATGGGACTTGATAGTATCCCAGGCTGTATTCTGCAACATCTCCAGCAAGAACTAGCTTTGTCATTGAGCACACTATTCAACCACAGCCTAAGTACGGGCTTCATTCCAGGAGAGTGGAGAACTGCCACTGTCATTCCCTTGCACAAATGTGGTGTCACTACTGACCCAGAAAATTATCACTCAATTAGCTTGACAAGTCTGATCTGTAAAGCCATTTAGCATATTATTATGGATCTCATAAAAAAGGACATAGGCAATCTCCAAGCACTTGACCCCACCCAGATCAGATTTGTCAAGAGCAGATCTTACCTGTTGAACCTGGTTGACTTCTGTGAGACTGTCATCAAGGCCTGGATGCAACTTTATGAAATCCCTATATATATATATATATATATATATATATATATATATATATATATATATATATATATACATATATATATATATATCTATATATATATATATATATATATATATATATATATATATATATCTATGAGTCCTAGGTGTTACATCAAAAGTACGGTTCATCGAACCATGCTTTCTTGGACCCACTTTTAGCAAAAGTGTATTTTGTCGGAAATGCACTTTCACTAAAGAAAACAAAACAAATAAAAACATGCAGTTTGCATGTAACATTAGTTGTACATGAACGTGTAGTGTTGATGTACAACTAAGCAAACTCTTGTTGAGATTGCGGTACAGTGGGGGTAAGGGACTATTCCCTTTTCCCCACTGTAGTGCGATCTTGGAGTGAGAATATTAAACTAGGGGAGGTGTGGGGGGTGCAGGGGGATTGCCCCCCCCTGCATAATAGTGTTTAGTGTGTTTTTTTTTTATTTACTTTTTATTTTTATTTTTCCAGGAAAGTGCATTTTTGATATAATGTGCTTTCACAGAAGTGAGTTCTTGGAAATATGATTCAATGAAGCGTATTTTCGATAAAACAATGCAGACCCATATATGTGTATGTGTGTGTGTGTGTGTGTATATATATATATATATATATATATATATATATATATATATATATATATATATATATAAATACATAAATATATATATATATCTATATATATATATCTATATATATATATATATATATATATATATATATATGTATGATCATAGGATCATAGGAGATTACTAGGCTAATGATCCTGGGGCCCTTACAAACCTAGCCAAGAGTTTATCCCCAAAAAGAAACCTCTGTCAGCAACTGTCACCCCTGTCAATCTGTCAATGAGGGGCACAGGTAGAACCCCTGGGACAAATCTGTGGTTTCCCATTCACTCATCAAGTTTGCACTTGAAGAGGGTCAGCAAGGTGCTCTGCTTGACATGTATGGAAAGTCTATTGCAGTGACGGGGCAGCCTCTGGGAGACAAACCTTTCTCTCCAGCAGATTTTGTTGATGTCGCATATTAGATTCAGGCATTTCGAGTGGGTAATGTGTGAGGAGTTAGACTTATGGATATGGAGCATCTCTAGTAGGGCAGGGTCTGAGATTGCCTTGTTGGTGAGACACAGATCACCCCTGAGCAAGCTGTATGATACTGAATAGAGTAATAGTGATTTGAGACTGTCCACATAGGACAGGTGTTGGAGCCGTGGATTCTCTTGGTGAGGTATTTCAGTGGCCTTCGGGCTTCATACTCTTGAGATTCCGTAATTCGAAATTTAGTAGTGAACCTATATATATATATATATATATATATATATATATATATATATATATATATATATATATACATACATCAAAGGGGCATTCAGAACAGATTCTGTTATTAAATTTTTCTACATTGAACTTAACTCATCCTGAAATCAATGTACTTAAGGCCTTGGTTTTATTCCTTCCTATTTTGTTTCTGAATTTGATAGAGTATCTGATGTAAAAAAATGTTGCTCTTTATTAAATTTAAAATATTATTACAGCCACAATGAAAGTAGTACTAATACCTCATTTAAATTAAAAAAACTCTTCATTTCAGCCTGTCAACCAACTATTAAGGTGTTTGAACTGCAAGTTATACGTAATTTGCACGCCAATAGAAATGTCATTTTTAAGAATTCTGGCCACTATATTACTAAGAGTGAAAGACTGGCACTTGATAGTTTAGCTAAAATGATAACACTGTGATAATCCAAAATAATGATATGGCAGTAACAAACTCTACTATCCAAAGTGGTGGTCTGGCTGTAACAAACTCTACAAACCGGTTTCTTCCACTGGCATCATCAGTGCAGAAACTGGGTTAATGCAAACATATGTTCTAAATATACTAGAATTTAAGAAGCAAAAGGATCTGCAATCATTTTTTTTTTTATTTATTCTTATGTATTTTATGCTTATTTGTTTTTGCTTCTCTACTTTTGGGTCATGGCTAAAATTGAATCAACCCACTTACCTGGTTACCAAAGAATGAATGAATGAATGAATGACTGAATGACTGAATGCATGAATATATAAATATATATATATAAAATTGCAGCACCAAAAATGTATTTCTCATGGGAACAGCAGTCAACACTCCTGTTAACTTTTCTTTACTGGTGTGATGGGGAGATTATGGCTGATCATAACACCAGGTTAGCTCTGAAGTTCTTCCCTACAGTTTATTTAGTTGGAGATACTGGCAGGCCCACTTTTGTTCCCCAAATTTCCCTTCCAACTGTGACTACCTCCATTTCACTTTCAACCCACTCCCGTACAACTACTTTGCTCTTTTGTGATCAGAGAGTTTCCAAAGGTCCATTAGCCTCATCTGTGTTGTTGAAGAATGTTTGTTATCCCCTCATAAGTAATATAGTGGGGAACCTTAGCTGACACATGTATCCCATTTCCTTGAATCTTCAATTGACTGAGTCCATTGCTTTTCTTTTGTTAAACAGTGCATTACTAAATTCTGGTGCCACAAAGACCAGTGACCCTGCCTAGAGAAATTCTACACCTAATTTTCTGCTCTTCTTAAGTTTAAACTTCCTGATATCATAGACAAGGAACCTGCTGATAAAATACTTCAGCAGTTTTCCTGACCTTAGTTAAGAAGATTGTCTGTGGACATGCTCTATAACATATGCATGTGACATAGTTAAAGCCTTCCCCAGCTCTTTCTTAATAAATTATTATAAGGTTGCTCTCCTCCTTGTCTTCTGCTAAGGTAATGGTACTCAAATTGTTGTGCTTGCTAATGTTTTCCATATTGTTGAATTTAGGCTTGATTTATATGAATGGGTTTGCAGCTTTATTATTTAATTTGAGTAGGAAGTTAAAATGTCTTTGTGCTTCTCTAGCTGACTTTGCTGCCACGTCATCATTTCCATAAAATTAGCTACCCATCATGCCTGTTGCTTGCCTCTTTCAGTGCTGTAGTGTCACTGAAAACTGTTTGAATTGATGAGCTTCACAATGAATGAATGAATATTAGCAGAGATGTCTGAGTCATTCATCCATCTTTTTCACCACTTGGTTCGTCATCAGTTAAAATGAAACCTTGTTTAAGAATTAAAATTTGACGGTATAAAGAGCCAAGTCTTATACTAACAAAAACGTCAGGTGAACAGTGTCACATCTTAACAATTACTTTAACTATAATCATGAGTGGGAAAAGAAAAATTAAAACAAAACACTTTTAGGGAACGACAGACCTCTTCAAGAGAATTGCCTCTCCATCATGCCCCCAGTCATGCAGAACTTTTGGAAAACTTTTATTTCAAATAAAAATAATTTTATGAGAAAAATTAAACCCTCATTTTCTCTGATACAGACAAATGCATTTTAGAGCAAAAGGATTACTTGCTGACCAAGCGGGAAGAAATGTTTAAATAATCGCAAACCATTTTTACCACAGAGATAAATAACATTTTTAACCTCATGCTGTGAACAATTTTGTACTTTAGTAAAGGACCAGCCCTGAGTTTGAGACAGAGGGCTGTGGTTGTGTAAAGTGCATACTGCAGGTAGGTAAAATTACCCTGTCACTGAATTTCTGTTTTTACTGCCCATGTTAAAAGCACTTTGGGTGATAAATTCCTCTGGTGACTTAAACTTTGTGTTGCAGAAGCACCCCACACATGCATTCTCACATTCACATTCCAAGATTCATGCAGTCACACATACACACTCACAGATGTTGCCACATTCATACAGGCATCCACTCAATGTCTACACTTGATTTGACTTATGGACATACTCAGTCTCAGCCTTTTACTCACATGCATGCTCCAACACACATACACACACACACACACACACACACACACACACACACACACACACACACACACACACACACACACACACACACACACACACACACACACACACACACACACACACATAATCCTCCAAATGCATTATAGCCCTGCAGACATGCACAAACACTGCCAGACACAGACACATATTTCCACCCCTCCATCACTACATCTCCACTCAACTTTGCTGAATTTACCTCCAACTTGTAATCTGCCATTGCCTTTAATGGGTGATAGCCGTCTTTTACTGAGTTAATTTTTTTTTAGCCAGACATGGTAGTGTACACATCCAATTGGTTCCTTAAGTTGCTCTACAGCATAAACCGTTAACTACAGATATTTGCACATGGCTACCAGCATCTCTCTCCAGATCGCCTCATTATCTTTTAACAAGGCTAGTAGGGCTGCTTTACAAGCTTATGCCTTCCTGTTGTGGAAAACCACTACAGTATGGTGGTCTGTGAATCCTAAATGGTTACTTTCATGGGTAGGCAGCTCATTGTAAAGTTTAACTTTAATATTAGCTCTTTATGAATCCAAGAACATATTTCAGATGAGTTATTTTCTACTATAGTTTAATGATTAGTTAATCTTTATCTGGTCAAAACCTTTTTACATATAAGAAATAACTTAAGCATAATTCAGAGATGGGCATTGGAGTTACTTTGAATATATTACTCACACCACAAAAAATGTCACACAATTACCAAAAAAAGGTGCAACCTGATATCTGAAAAAAAACCTTCTTAGTGCTCAGGACTGGACTTTGCATATTACTACTTAGGCATGATCAGTATGTATTGCAGCAAAGACAGTTTACCATAGAAACAATATATAAGCTTTTTGTTTTCTTTTTCTTTTTACTTCTGTAATGATATTTTCCTTGTTGTGAAATAAATTATTAATCAAGGTATAAGGTTGTGAACTTTTCATATGTTTGATAAAATTAACTTCATGCAGTCCTGTAAACATATATATAAACCCGAGCCTGATATCTTACATAACTAAAAGTAGTACTTTACTTTGTTTTCAAGATAGAATACAGATCTGAACAAATAGTTCACTAAGGTAATTAAGGTGATGCTGCAATTCTATTACATTGTTTTACTTCATAAGTACAGCTGTTGTGGTCACAACCAATTAAAGAATGACTTATAATAATGCAAAAAGGGCTTAAGCCCAGTTGTTTTAATTTGAGAAATCCCTGATCTGTCTGAAAATTGTTGTTAGGTAGCTGCCAGTGTTTTCTCGTGTAGCTCAGCAAATTTTAAAGCCTGTAAAATGTTTTCCTCTACTACACAAGATAGCAGCTAGCACAACTATTTTAAGACTTGAAGTGTGCACTGGATAATTATGTCTCCTGAAGATTTACTATTGAGATAATAAATATTTGTACACATATGAGTAATGCCTGCTACTTGGTGCATAGAATTGAGTTATTTGAGGACAGTTGAAGTAAAGACACTGAGAATTTCTTAGTGTTATGGAAGCTGTTTCCATTTCACATCTACACTCATTTGCGGCTATTTACTTGCTGTACATATGCTCAGAAATAATTAATGAATTAGATAAGTGGATTCTGCATTCATTTAAAGCTGCTTCTTAAAATACTTCTGATTTCTACTGACATCTCTTCTCCATCTTGTTCAGGTCTGCAACCCTGGCTTATGCTGATTGAGTTAACAATGCTTTTAAACTGCCCTGACTATATAGGCAAGGCAATGCATCTGCTCAGCAGGACATTATAATAACACTATCATTCTGATTTTATGGCACAATAAACTCCTTCCTTGCATGAAGTGCAACTCCATTCTTTTCAAAAATGTCTCTTAATCTTTGTATTCCCTAAAACATGAAGCAAGTCTTTTGATGTATTTAGTTACTAGTTGTTAATTGGGGTACAGAAGTGTTCCAGGAGATAGATCATTTTCCACCTCAGCCCTGGAAAAGCAGAGTACAGAGTAACAATATATAAAACAGAAAACTACTAAAATGTCAATGCCCAGCATGAAGAATACATAATACAAGACTTATAGTCTATGTATAAAAATGTTTGTAAATCTCGACTGACTAGGGTGTTAGCACTGAACCCCAAACAGCAGGTCATGGCCGGTTAGTAGTAATACTGTACACTGCAAACTATCTAATAAGAAAACGGGAAGCTGTGTGCAATAGCACAGGTAGATATTGCTAGTATCACAAAAATGTGGGACATCCACTAGTTACAGTATAGGTCATGGAATTTCATTATTATAAATGGCTTAGAAATGAAATAAAAGTATCCTGGAAGTGATATAATCGGCTAAATAAAGGATGGTATGAAATCTGACAACAAAGCAGAGGATAAACATGTTCCTACAAATGAGAGAAGGAGTAGGCACAGTCTGAACCTATGTTAATCACCCAGGTGATTAGCATAGAAGGATAAGCAGAGTGATAATGCATTGTGCTGACAATATAAGAAGGTAGTTATGAGGAAGAGACAGTGAAGCAACAGTTCTCAGCTCCAGGATAGAGATGGTGAAAGAGATGACTGAAGTTTTATATTGGAAGGATGATGCCAGACTTTTTCTGAAAGGACAGAAGGTAGAAATTTTAAAGAAGTGACCAGGATGTTGAGAAAAATGTGTTGTTAGCCAATAGTTAACCTATCACTGGAAAGCCTGTAGTGATTTTAAGGAAAGAAAGTCCAAAGACAATGATGTATGACTTTAATAGTGTAAATTATAAAGATAGAGACACAGTTAGGATGTGGTAAAGAAGGCATGTGCACTGTGCACAAAGTGCTAGGATGCAGTCAGAACTGGAGCACTGAAGTACTCCTGAGTGGCATAAACTGTACCAGCTTCTTCTTACTAAAGGAGCTGTTTTTTTTTTTTTTTTGTTCTTCAACTTCAAGTTAATGGGGGTTGCCATATCAGAGGATGGAACCAGGTGCAATAACAACTGTCTATACCTCTGCATGAAAAGCCAGTGACAGCAGCAAAGTAAAGTAAGGATGAAAACAAACTCCCAAATTGTATCAGTGATGAATTACTATGGGCTATGAATAAGGGTTTGTGAAAAAGAGTAAAGAGTAGGTCAGCAGTGCTAACCTGCAGTGCGGAGTTAGTTATTAGGGCAAAAGCCAGTGCACAGAAAAAGAGGAAGAGAAAAGGCTAGGAAGTGAGTGAGGCAAAGGACTATAAGGGTGCAGAAGGGCCAGAAAGGTTATGAGAGCAACAAAAGCACAGATCAAAAGGAATCAATTAGAAATTGTCAAGAAAAGGAGCAAAACATTTTAGTTGTGTAGAAGAAATAGAAAAGGGAACAAAAGGCATAGCTAGCTTGAGCAGAGATGGCGAGAAGTCAGTGGATGATGGAGAAAAGCAAAGGTAATAAATAACTCACATCATTATTCACTAAGCAAAACAAGGAGAGGGTGTCATGCTTGGATGGTTATACTATAGGGAGAGAGGAACAATGGACAAATAGAAGGGAAAGGACAAGGTAAAGAGGGAACTGCCTACTTCAAGAAAAAGTAAAGTACAGAGTTTTGAAACCAAGTGGGCTGCATCTCAGAATCTGTATAATTTGATTATAGACTAAACTGCAAGGCAGTTATTTTGCCTTCATTAATTAATTTCGGAAAGTATTGTTTTATTTTTTTATTTTTTGTAATTGTGTAGCAGTGCATTAGGCCGAGCAGTTTTCAGATGGATGACACTACATACAGAAAGGTTATGTGGCTCAGCTCTGCTTTCTGCTGTGTATTATTATACTAAAGTGCAGTCAATTGCTGCTGTGCAGGTGTTCTTCGCCATTCAAGAACAGTGAAGAAACACATCACAGGGGTATGGATATAGTGCTGTAACAACAGACATTAGTTGTTTTACCCTGGTGGTGCTTCCATTCTTTTTTCCGTTCTTCAGATCATAACAAAGCAACAGAGCTACAATAGCTGCTTTTAGATATAGAACACCTGCAGCTTTTTAAAGCTTTGCTTACATTCATTCAGAGAAAGCAAACCTAATACATGGAGAGGATTTAAGCCACACCCTATAAAGCTGGCCCTACATGCCCTTGTTGTTATGCAGTAATGCTAACCGTTGTTGCCAGCTTTCTTTTGCATAAACAGCTTTCGCTAATTGCCATTTCCCTTGTCATAGTATCACATAAGCAGATCACTTTATTTCTTTGTTTTGGAATATGATGATGTTGCTAAATATTCTTGTTCAGAAAGCCTGATCAAGAATGACTGCTGCTGTAAATTTCATACATACTTTATGTCAACAATACTGTGTTGGCAGATTAAAGAAAAGTGCAAATTAGGCTGCATAGCACTCAGCCTCTTACCTTTAGAATCAGTGGCAAATCCAAAAATGATCAGGGACAAAGTCTCCAAATAGGTGACACCTTTTAAAATGTTACCACTACTGATTTGAAAAGGTAACAGAGTAAGAGAATGTTTATTAACATGCATTTTCTGAAGCAAAATGAGTCTAGAACTCTTAAAATTGTCATAGGATCATAGGATAATAGGAAGTTACTAGGCTAATGGTCCTAGGGCCCTTACAAGCCTAGCCAAGTTCTTACTGTTATTTCCACAATCAGCACCTATTGCCCCTGTCCAACAGGGACACAGGTGGAATTCCCGGGGTGAATTTATGGTCACCCATCCAATCGTCCAGATTGTGTTTGAAGAGGGCTATTGAGGTGCTCTGTTTGACATTAAGTGGGATTCTGTTTGAAGGTGTGCTAACTTCTGGGAGACAAATCTGTCCCTCCAGCAGGTTCTATTAATGTCAGATGCCAGGCTAAGATTTTTACAGTAAGCAACTTGTGTACTGTTTGTCTTTTAGATATGAAGCATTTCCAGTAACGCAGGGTCAGAGATTGCCTTATATGCAAGGCAGAGATCTCCTCCGAATAGTCTGTATGAAACAGAATAAAGTGACAGTGACTTCAGATGATCCCCATAGGACAGATGCTGAAGTCCTTCAATTTTCCTTGTGAGGAACCTTTGTGGTCTCTCCAGTTGCCGCAGGTGCTTGGAAAGGTACATACCAAAGGGTCGTTGTACTCAATTATTGGCCTGGTGAGGGAAGAGTACAGGGAGGTTATAGCTTCTTTTTTTCTAGATGCAATGCCCTTACTTGTGAGATGAGCAATATACAATGCCCTTCTTGCCACTGTGGAGACATGGTGGTCAAAGGCAAGGTTGCTGTCAACCTGTGTGCTCAGGTCTCTCACCACTGAGTGTGTACTTAAGGTGTTGCTATTGATGTGGTAGTCAGCAGGAACATCACTTTTACTGAAAGGAAAGATAATACATGTTTTTGCTTTGAGTTTAAGGCCATGACTTTGGCACCAATCATTTGTTTGTGTAAGACCCTCTTGTAGGATGTTGACATCGTTTGGGGATTCTATGACCACTTCCAGTTTGCAGTCATCACCAAACTTTGTCAGCCACAGACCTTTAGTTTTAACTTCTACTTCAGAGAAATAGATTCTAAACAGTAAAGGTCCCAGGACTGATCCCTGTCAAACACCACAGGTTACAGGTCTGCTGTTGGAGGTGGATTCCCCTGTTTTGACTATATCAGTTCTATCAGTGAGTCACTTAGTGGCCCACCTAATGATATAAGGGTTGATGCTTAGTTGGGTGAGTTTGTCAATGATGCCTGAGTGGAGGAGAGTGTCAAATGTCTTGGCTAAGTCCAGGTAGGCTGTATGCACAGATTTCCCCTCATCCAGGGCCTTGGTGACTGTCTCGAAGAAGTCCACCAGCTTTAACAGGAAATTATCTCCCTTTGAAAAACCCAAACTGAGTAGGGTCAAGTGTTTGGAGATTACCTATATCTTTGTTGATAAGGTCCATGATGATTCACTCCATGGCCTTGCTGATAAGGTTAGTCAAGCTAATAGGTCTATAGTTCCTGGTCTCAGTGGAAGCACCACCTTTGTGCAAGGGAATAATGGTGGCTTTTTTCCATTCAGCTGGTATGAAGCTGGTGCTTAGACTATGATTGAAAAGAGTACCCAATGGTTTTGCTTATTCATATTGGAGCCCATGTAGGACACAGCCTGGGATGCTATAATTTCCCATAGATGCTGTATTTTTGGCCTTAGAAAGGGCATTTACGACCTGCTCTTTAGAAATGCAAGGTAAGGGCCAGGTGGTAGGGATGTCATGGGGTACATGTGACAGGGACAGGGGAGTGAAATTTTCTTAGAACCTGTCAGCCAACAGGTTAGCTATGCCCACAAGCTCAGTATATGTGGAATCATTAACTACCAGCTCTTCACAAATCTGGGCATTTCCTTTTAGGCTATGGATGTAACTATAAAATGCCTTGTGGTTGTCCTTTGTTGAGGAAGCTAATTTGGACTTGTAGTTTGCTTCGGAGGACTTCACAAGAAGTCTTATTTGCTTGTTTAAGCTGGGGAGGGAGTGTTTCCATTTTAGGAGGGCTCTCTCCCTCTTACTTTTAGACAGCAATTTCTTCCTCTTATTGTAAAGCCTGTTAATGGCAGTTGTCAGCCAGGCAGGTTTGCTCTTCCTTGAGGAGCTTGTTTTGGTCCTTTCAGGTATGGCCGAGTCAATGCAGTTATACAAGTGCTTGTATAAAGCATTGTTGTAGAGCTTGGCATAGCTGTCAGTTCCATCTGAGGGAGGAGGCGCAGTGAAGCTATATAGACCATCCCCTAAGAGGTTATAACCTGCTTTGGAGAAGGTTTTTAGTTTAGTTGCTGCTTGGGGGGGAGGATAGGTGTGACATTTACTTCGAATGAGGGCGATGTATTGTCAGATCTCACCAGAGAGGACCTCACTGTGGGCGGGGTACAGTGGTCATTATTTGTTAAATGTAATCTACTACCTTTTCTCCCTAAATCATCAGTTTTAGGAGGGATTAGGAGGGACATAATGCAATTTATTGCCAAAATTAGGACTTTCTCTTAAAATCAGGGATAGTTGGGAGGTATTATAAAGTATTTCCCTGTAGTAGGATGTCACAAGGAATGACACGCATAACTGCAGTAATATTTTTCTAGCACTGTCCTGAAAGGAGGGGTAAAAGTGTGCTAAAAAGGCAAGTGAACAGAAGGGTATAGAAATATTAATCAGAATGTAAAGAATGTCCTGAAAAAAAACATGAATGTAAGGGTATGGAAATGTTAATAACAAAGTAAACACTGTCCTGAAAACCATGTTGGTTGTTACAATAAATGCTGGTAATGAATATTACTTCCAATAAATTAAGTACTTATCTAGGAAAGAAAAAAAATAAAACCACTTCTCAAAAGGCACAGATTTATTAAAACTCATCTGATGAAGTTCTGTTTGGTTTTGAAAGAAAGTGCTAATGTGTTTTAACAACCTTTTGCTCATTGGAGAAGTATTTATTTTTTGGCAGAAGAAAATATGGAAGTGGTTAGTACAGGTTAAAGAATGACATACATATTTACAAGCTGTTTGTTGTATTTTTTATTAATGAGGGTTATAGAGCAGGCAGTGTAAAGGGTAACGGGGGGATGCAGTAGAGATTGTATTAGTTATGTGACACGACAGTTGCATTTAAATTTTTCTTGCAGAAATCCTTCAAGCTGGTATCAGGCATTACTAATATTCCGAGAGATGGAACTTTGAGCAGCCTGTCTATCCCTGGAGGAGTAGTTTCAGCCCAGAAATTAGTAGTTTATTGGCCATTTTTGGTTAATTTCTATCTCTTTCATGTCCCTGCTATAAAACCCGCATTTGCGCAGTTTAGCACACCAGGCAGTGTCGGTTAGCTAGGGTATAACTATTCCCGGCTCTACAAAGTCTACTCTTCAATTTTTCCCTTGGAACTAGGCAAACTTTCAACTTAAGCACTCAAATCATTCACTTCTCATCCCTGCATTTGCCCAAAACCCATAGCAAACACTAATAAACCATAGCACTAGACCCCCCCCCCATACTGTAGAGAAGGACAAGGCTCTCTATTCGACCTTACCAGCCAGTCAGTAAAACAGTTCACTGTACCTATCCAGGCATGTCCAAAGGGCAGTGTCAGGTGTACTCTCCAGTCCAACTGGTGTATCTGGGCATTTTGAGGCAATGTTACAATTGCCTCATGTACACAAACAACCCTCTACTCCTTCCACCAAACACTAATACATGCAAGAGATGCAATTATACAGCCAAACTGGAGGCTAAACTCTCTCAACCCAAGACTGGACCAGGCAGTCAAGAGGAGAAGGGAATTACTTGTATCACACCACCAGTCTCACATAGACCTATGAAACCAGCACCTCCAAAGCAGACATCCAAGCAACCTCCACCCCCCCAACACAAACCATGAAACACATACTTCACAAAACCAGTGTGCCACACAATCACAGCCTTTATGGCAAAATATCATACCCAACACACTAGTAATAGGTGACTCTATAGTCAGGCACACTGACGTCCCATTCACTAGGCTGAACAAGGAGAAGGTTACTGTTAGTTGCCTGTCGCGTGCCAGGATCTGCCACATAACACAAGCACTCAGGTCACTCCAGAACAAGTACAAATATGACTCTGTCATTGTCCATGTTGGTGTGAATGACCTGAGCCATACCTCCCTGGATTACATGAAAAGAGACATGGAGGAGCTCTCTGATCATGTAGACCAAGCTGGTATGACCCTGACACTGAGCAGCATCCTGCCCTCACCAAGAATGATACCATGGTAGAGAGAAAAAGTTATCAATTTCAACAATTGCCTAAGCTTCTGGTGTCATTCAAAGGGGATCCAGTGTCTGTCAGCCTGGGATGACATGCTCGACAAGCCATACTGCTTTGCTAGAGACGGCTTGCACCTGTGACCCTTAGGCTTTCAAATACTGGCCAAGGCTCTTGCCACCCCCATAGTGCCTTTTTTAGGCAAGGCTCAAAAGACAAACCCACCACCGCAAATAGCACAAGTAATAAAAAACTGAGGGTAATGCTGCTCAATGCCAGAAGTCTAAACTCAAAATGCAGGCACTTGAGGCACTCCTCAGTATGGAGAAAATCGATGTATGTGCAGTAACAGAAACCTGGTTTAAGGCCCCAGAGAGCAGCCCAGCACTACCAGGCTACAACTCATACCATACATTTTGGCCACAGAACCCAAACCGAAATAGAAAAGGTGGGGGCGTATCCATATTCATCAAGGATACCCACACCTCCAGGTTAGTGGCACAGCATAATGCTTCAGAGATCATCCACGTGCAACTAACAATGGGCAAAACTGCTATTCAAATTGTAGCTTGCTACAGATCACCCACCATGTCCTAGGACCCCCACTCCACATTCCTGGAAACACTGGGAAACATAAAGGTCCTACCAAACACCCTGATATTGGGTGATTTCAATTATCCAAACATTAACTGGGAGAACTACTCAAGTACGAACTCCCTGGCCCAACATTTCCTAGAATTTATAAACTCAAATGCCTTGGATCAACTGGTTAACACCCCCACCAGAGGTGGCAACATATTGGACCTGGTCATCACCAACATGGGCGACCGGTGTTCCACACCGGATGTCAACCCCTCACTGGTTAGATCTGACCACAAACTAATCACTGTGGATATCCACATTCTGCCACCACCCCCTGTCAAAAAAAACACTGCAAAAAACTTTTCAAAAGCAACCTTCACGTTACTTAAGACCGAGTTGGGAAGTTTCAAAGCCCCCATGCTAAAGGATAACGCTGTCCAAGCTGCAAAATCCTTTACTAATGCACTCTATGGGCACCTACAAGAATGCATAGATCGTGCCATCCCAAACAAAACCAAGACTTACTCCCCCAAGAAAAGGAAACCAGTCTGGTGGACCTCTGCTATAAACAAGCTTTACAATAGAAGGAGGAAACTAGTACAGAAAAGAGTAAAATCCCAAGAAGGGAAGACATCCCTGATCAGTATCAGCAAGAAACTACATTCCCTCATAAAATCATCCAAGGCTAGCTTCAAAAGAAAAATTGGCATGGACTCCAAAGATAACCATAAGGCATCCTTTAGCTATGTCAAGAATCTAAGTGGCAATTCTTAGATCTGCACGGAGTTAGTGCAGAATGGCACAAAATACACTGAACCGACCGATATAGCCAACATCCTGGCAGACAGGTTTAGTGCAAACTTCACCCCCAAAAGGGCCCATAACTATACCAGAAGAATGTAGTGCCCCTGAAATCAGACACTCAGGTTAAAACAGCCCTCTCCAAAGCCAAAAACACAGCATCAATGGGACCAGACGGTGTCCCAGGCTACGTCCTACACAAGCTCAGAGATGAACGAGCCCCTCACCTAAACACACTGTTTAAACTCAGCCTCTCTACAGGCTGCATGCCCACAGAGTGGTACATAGCAATGGTTATTCCACCCCACAAAGGTGGGGCCACAACGGACCCTGGGAACTATTGCCCTATAAGCCTGACTAGCTTGGTCCGCAAAGCTATGGAGCGCATCATCATGGATCTCATTAACAGAGACACTGGAAACCTCCAAACACTGAACCCAACTCAGTTTGGCTTTGTCAAGGGCAGATCATGCTTCTTAAACCTGGTGGACTTTGAGATAGTTACCAAAGACTATAGACGAGGGAAAGGTGGTACACACAGCCTACCTAGACCTTGCAAAGGCCTTTGACACCATTCCCCACTCAGGTATTATAAGATGGGTTGCCAACTGGTTCATGGACAGAACCCACATGGTAAGAGTTGCAGGGGCTAGGTCTGACTCTAAACCGGTTACAGGTGGCATTCCCCAGGGCTCAGTCCTAGGACCCCTCCTGTTCGGCATATACTTCTCAGAGGTACAGGCAAGCACAGGAGGATGATGGCTCACCAAGTTTGCAGATGACTGCAAACTAGGTGCTATAATTGACTCTGCAACTGACACAGATATCCTCCAAAAGGGTCTCACTGAGACAGATACCTGGTGTCAAAACCATGGTCCCAAGCTAAATGCCAAAATGTGCATAGTCATCTCCTTTGGAAAAAACAAAGTACCCACAAACTACCACATAGGTGGTAGCCCCCTAAATACGGAAGATGTAATAAGGGATCTGGGGACCCAAGTAGATAGTAACCTCGCCAAAGTGGTTAGAAAATCCTTCTTTGTGGCCCAACTAATCACAAAAGGGTTTGCATCCAGATTGAAAGAGGTCATTGGGCCCCTCTAAGCATCACTCATCAGACCCATCATAAAGTACAATGCCCCATTTGGGATGTACCTTACAAGACACCTGCTACAACTGGAAAGAGCACCGAAATTCCTCACCAAGAGGATCACTGGCCTCAAGCAAATGCCCTATGCACCTCGACTGAAGAAACTCCAGCAATACTCGGTTGCATACCATCTACTCAGAGGTGATTTCTGCCTGACATACAAGGCCATGTCCAACCCAGAATTGATGGACATGCTCCACCTAAAGAAAACCATATCCTCTCGAGCCACACGCTCCAGGGATCTAAATCTCACCACAACAATAAATAGGACGTGCTGGAGGGATAGATTCCTGTCCCAGAGACTTCCCATGCTCTGGAACAAGATTCTAATCTACATTAGGCAGAGCTCCTTGCTAACCCTCTTCAAGAGAAACCTTGACGAGTGGATGGGAAACAGAAAGTTTACCGCAGGGATCACTTCAATGGCTCTGCTGGACAGAGGCACAGACAACTAATCTAAGGGGGCAGCGAAAGCCAACACATTCCAGCTAGGCTTATAAATGCCTTCGAGCAGATAGCCTAGTACCTACCTACCTACCTATGACATTTCAGTTATATGTTCAGGTAGGGACTGCCATAGATTGATGACTAGTATTTAGAACCTGTGGTCAGTGCAGTGAAGTTTAGAAGTGGGTGTTTGGAGTACAAGCATGGTTTTTGAGGTTGTAGTGTAGGGTAGTTGCAATCAGTTTTATGGAAAATGGTAACAGGGTGTCTTGCTTAAGCAATTTGAAGATTACAGAGCCTAAGAGGAGGCTTATCTGCCTTCTACAGGTAGCCATTGGGGTTTGATAGGACAACGCAGTGATGTTCCATACAAGGATAATTGGTGATGCAGTGGCAGGTTTTGTTATTGATCGACTGAAGCATTTCTGTGTTTTTGTGTGAGGCTGTGGCAAAAAAGGCTCCCTATTGAAATAAAGCTGAAAGAAAGACTGAAAATATGAGAGATTATGAATTTTGAAAATCGCTCCTATCCTTAAAACTTATTTTTGTGGGGTGGGGTGGGGGGCACACCATCTGAACTTATACATACCAACTCCGAGATCACCATACCTTGGAGAAAAAGGAATATTTCAAGAAATGGCATCTCGGACTTAGTATATTTAAGTCCATTATGTTGCCCATTCAGTCTCCTTATTTACATTTCAAAAGGTTCCTGGCAAATGTCTTCTTTGCCAGTGGTGGCTGTGGCAGGGGAAGAGAGCATCTAGGATAATTTTTGTGTCCAGTATAACAAGTAGTTGATCTTGGGCGTATGTTTTTCAGTGTGTTCTTGAAAACTGGGGATAGGTCAATCCAGAGATATCAAAAGGCTCTTACAGTGTCTATGAAGTTATTGAACTGAACAATGATGTGTAGTGTTTTAGGACATGTTGCTAGTCTGTTGTTAGTTCAGATGACCATATCTTTTTTGTGTAATTTCAGTTGTTGTGTCTTTCGGCTTTTCCCAGTTAGGGGTCGCCACAGCGAAAGGGTTTAATTTTTTCAATCTTTAGCACTTTGATTGAATGATTTCTTAAGCCATATGCAAACATGCATTTATACAAAAAAAAACAAACAAAAACAGGTTAATATGTTCACATTTGTATAATTATCATCAATCCAGCATTAAATAAATGGATGGATTTCTGCCTTCCCTTAAACATCGCTCTTCCTCTAAAACATTATTCTGTATGCATTGTTCCCAGTTTCCATTTTTCCTATGTAATTTGCTCCCAGCCTTTTCTAAAGATCCTGATTCCAGTTCTTTTATCTTAGTTACAATATTCACTACTTTAAATACAGTTGTTCTAGACTTTGGTTTCCATTTTATAGTAATTTCTTTTTTGACAGCCACCACAATTAAACTTAGCAAGTCTTTACTGTGTATAAGCAATTCAGATGCTGTAGCCCAACTCAGACAAATAATTTCCTTAGTTATACCCATTTGTTTACCCAATATTTCTGACAGAGTACTCTGTAGGGGAATTTTTAAAGTCTGCTAAGAAATTACACTCCCAGTACATATGTTCCCAGTTACCTCTTTCTTCTCCATCACACCTCTTACATTTGCCATCAACCTGAGGAAAAAATTCTTAGGAGTCTGAGTGTGGTATACAAATACCTATGCAAACAGTTCCAAGGAGAAATCTTGAATCTTCTTGTCTTTGTTGCATATTTGGAAGACATATATATGTCATGCTATTGTTTCCTTGTGAATTGCTTATCCAGTCTCCCTTCCTAATCTTTTCCAGCCTCCTCTGATTGATTCCTATAGTTGTCATGCAATATTTTATATGCCCTAATAATTATTCCTTTTATAACAAGAGCTTCTGCTCTAGAAAACAGTTGTTTAGTCTTGAGCCAATTGTTTAGAGGTAGAAGGCCAATATAAAGTCTTGGAGGACAATGGAATATGTGTATACAATTTGAGAGAAGAAAAAGTCAATTTTTACTTGGATGTTTCTGTAGATGGGAAAATCTTTTGAATACTATGTGGCCTGTGGAGTAATTCTAGTGTTTACTGATGAATTAGTAGAATGGAGTGGTCATTCATTTCAAAGGCCCAAAAGATTGCTCCTGCTAGGTGTCTTTTATCCATGCTGTAGAGAATCTGGTCAGTTAGGGATCACAGAGCAGTCACAGTATTTCTCCCAGGCCAGAAAAAAATCATGATTATTAGAGCGTAAGTGATATTTTTGGAGTATGAGATAAGTTGCTCACTAATAAATGTTTAGGACTTTGCCAGAAGAGGGTAGTATTGATATTGGTTGGAAATGACTGATGTTGATTTGTTTTGGGATTTTTGTCTCTTGTCTGAAGTAAACACATATCAGGATGGGTGGCATTGTGTTAGTTATTAGGCAAAGGGAATCTATGTGGGCTAGAGGGGCGAGCAAGATTTCTCTGAAATAGCATATGAACCATGGGCAGTAATTGACTGAACCAGTAGGAGAGTCAAAAATGTATGTTCTCCAGCATTGGGGAAATCTATTGGGTCTATTCTGCTTAAGTAAAAGGGTGATATATATTCTGGGAGGTTTGGATCTGAGTGGGGTTTGGGGGTTGATGGTGGTGAGGGTCTACTGGGAGAAAGAGAGAGAGAGAGAGAGAATGGTGGATCATTATGTATCCCTGGGTAGAGGTGTCTTTATGGGATTCCCTACCTGTCATGTTGTTTAGCTCTAGTTAGAATTTTTTGGGAGAGTGTGTAATGGATGTTTGCCTGCATGCCATATATATGGCTTTGTGCATTTGAGTTGCCTGTTTATTGATATTCCATGAAGTGATTAATAAGGATAGGGACAGAGAGAGTAAGAGAGAAAGAAAGAAAGAGACAGGCAGACACAAATCTATAAGAAACATGGGTAGTGTTTGATCACTTACAGATATGTAGCTATTCTTCTACCTTTGTATGCAGTTATTGGCATTCATGCATATTTTATTTTCATCTTAATCTGTTTTCCAGCACCTGATGTAATCCAGGTAAATAGGCAGACATACCTGAAGAGGCAAGCACACTGCTCCAGGTATTAGAGTATGCATATGAAAATGATGGCATACCTGCAGATCTGTGAGTCACCTGCTTTGTTGTCTGTATTTGCAGTGCTGCTAATTAGTTTCACCATTGTTTGCTCTGTTGCTTTACTGTATGTGTCATATACTTTGTATCTGCAAGATGCATAATGATGTGTTCCAGGCTGACAATAGTAGTAGAGAGACTGTAGAACAGTTGTTCTACAATCCCTCTACCCACAGTAGCATCATGCCAATGCAGACTGGGATAAAGGTGGATGTGCCACCACCAACATGGGTGTCATCATCTGCTTTAGACCTGTTGGGTTCACAGCATTCAGTGTTATGTATCTATCTGTCTACTCTAATGTTACTACAATTTGCCTTTGTCAGCTTGCCATGACTTACATGTGTCATTCAACTGTCCATGACTATAACAGTTACATCTGCCAAACCATGAGCATGCTACTGACAGTATATTTGGAAATGCCTCAAGATGGCTGTACATTGGCAGGGCGTAATTTTACAAATGGTTTTAGGTGTCTCATGGTATGGTCTCCCCAATGTCATGCAGGTCATTATTTGGTGGGTGTATTGACTTCCTGCTGATGTGCTTCCCCATACTGAGCCTTACATGTTCAGGGGAATGTTTATGCCCAGCTTTGCTGCTCCTTGCAGTCACAATATTTGTGACTCTCATGGATTGTGCCACAGTCTCATACATCATTGACTTGTTAGTTAGTATGGATTATTGCCCTTTGTGATACACTTAGTGCTGTGAAACATTTGTATCAAGCTTCTGCATTCTTCTCTATATTCTTTTTGGTTTGCCACTGCATTTTTAAATTCATTTTACTCCTCCAGGACCTTACTGCCAAGCAGTGTAGCACAAATTTGCGATAACTGATTTTGTTCTCCTTTACTTTGCTTTTTCCGTTTTTTTTTCTGTGTTATTTTGTTTCTCTGAATTTACACTCAAATTTTATGCAGTGCCATCATGGGCTGTGGATATGGAGTGACAACACCCAAAGCAACGTGCACCTGTCTTGCCATCAACTGCTGGGTCCTCAGCAATCTCCAGCTGTACCTTTCACCAGAGTGATGAAAGTCATGCAGTTGGTTGGTGACCCAGAAGGCTCACTGGTACCCCTGGTGCTCTCTCTGCAGTGAGGGGTGTAGAGTTCCCTTCAGTGAGCTAAAATATGGTCCTGCTGGTTCATTTGGCATGAGGTGGAAGGCCTGGTGATATTCTTGGTGGACTGGAGACTTACTACTCCTATTGTCAGCCTGGCACACATCATTATGCATCTGACAGAGTTGCATGGTTAACTTGATTTAATCAACAGTCCAGCAATGGCTGGGCCCAGCTATGAGGGCAGTCAGGGTGGTGAGTAACTTCAGGTTGGTTGTGGTACCATGCAACACAACTGTCAGCCATCATCCCATCCTGTCCCCATCATGGTGTTTTTTTTCCTTGTACTTCATTTATTTCCTCAGTTTGTAGTCTAATTGCTTCCCTCCTGTTTCTCTGGGTCTCTCCTTTATGGTCCACCCATTTATGTTAGCACCTTCTCTGTTGGTTATTGTATGTAATTTGGCTTGTTTTGTCTGACCTTGCTACTATTCCTGTATCTTCTTTCCTACCTATGTCATGCTTATGCTAACATTCCTCTCTGCCATTTTTGAAAATATAATATATAGGCACATGCTCCACCAAACTAACCAACTAACTAACTAAATAAATAAATAAAACGTTTCTCCCTTATCTCCCATACCACATATTCTTTACTTATGTCTTTCTGTGTGTACCTCTGCTGACTCTCCTCTCTTTATACACAGTGTTAAACATACACTCATTGATCCCCTCCTTAAACTGTTTAACCTAAGACTTGCCACAGGTTGTCCTTCAATTCTGGTGCCCTGCTGTAATAATGCCCTCACATAAGGGTGGACCCAACAAGAACACTGGAAACTATAGACTCATCAGCCTTGCAAGTTTCACCTCTAAAGCTATATAGCACATCATCCCAGACCTTATTCAATGTTGTAAAGAGCAGGTCATGCCTAATGAACCTTATTAGTTTCTTTAAGAAGGTCACACAGATGACTGGGAGAGGTTACACCACCAATACTACCTACCTTGATTTGGCCAAGACATTTGACGCTATACTATTTTATGGAATTATTTATAAACTGGGGATATTAAACATAAATCCCCATGTGGAAAGATGGAGGGCTAACTGGCTTAAGGACAGAATAGAATGCACTTTGAGTGTGTGGTACCTTTTCAGACAGAGGGAAGGTGATCAGTTGTGTCCCCCAGGGATCTGTACTGGACTACCCTACTGTTTGCATCTATTTTTCAGACTTCTGACAACAGTTATGTCTGGATCACAGAGATTGCTAATCACTGCAATTTGGATGTGGTTGGTAAATCCCCTTTGGATGTGTACACCTTCCAAAATGAACTAACTAATGTCACTCACTGGTGAACTGAAAAATGACTCAAATTAAACACCAAGAAATGTAGCATTTTCACCTTGGAGAAGCAGAAACGGTCAGAATCCTACTGCATTGAAATCAAGCATTTACCATAAGAATCACTGATCAGGGATCTGGCCACATGAGTTGATAGCTTTGAACATCATTTAATGACCATTGTTAGGAAATCCTTCTACAGTTTGCAACTAATTGCCAAGGATACATCTTCTAAAACCAAGGAAGTCATTGTTAGAGTCATTCCTTATTTCACCCTAATTAGACATACTATTGAATATAATACACCCATCAGCATGTACTAAGCAAGATATATTTAAAAACTTAAAAAGAAAAAAACAGAAGTTCCTAGCAAAAAGGGCCTCTGATCTCAAAACCCTTAGCTACCATATCAGAATGGAGTCCTTGGTCCTTGTCCCTATATTCTTACTGCGCCCTTAGGATCCAATTACACTTCACCTCCTTTTCCCTAAAAAGTCAAATTGTTCAGCCAACACCAGAACAATGACAGTACATACAGTACAGGAACCAGCAATTATAGCAAACAGAAGATCTTGTGTGATTCACAGTATCTTAGACAGACAGTTACATAAATTTCAGTTGTCTAAATCACCACCTGTCCTCATGCTGTTGCTCAAATTTACCACAAAGCAGAAACCTGTAACTAGTGTACCTCTTTTATCATGTTATTTCTGTTTGTTAAAAAAAGGGGAAAAAAGGCCATGAACTTGGAGAACACAAAAACATGCCTCCTATCTATATCATATTATGAGGAATGTTCTTTGCTTTGAGTGTTTCTACGCACCATCCTCTTTCACATTGAAATGATTTGGAACATGTTCGTTATTAGCAATATACTTTAACAAATATCCACAGTAAATGCCATTGAATTATACAGGATCATATTGATCTATCAGAAGAACTCTGTTTGAAGCAGGAAGAAACATTTACTTACCATGTTGTGATATCACTAGTTAACGTCATCACTACCTTTCCTCATTTTCCCATTTGTTCTATACTAAGTGAGGTAGCAGTGTTCCACATATGGGAAATGGAGTTTTGAAGGAGGAAGTGATGGGAAGTTGAAAGCTACGCTGTCATCAGTCCCTGATTTTATAGAATGCCCCTGTTCTTTTCTACTTCATATTTTTGTCATTGCTTATAAAACATATTCTTGTAAATCACAAAGAATTACTGTCAGTCAACACTCACAGACGCTAGAGGTTCAGATGTTTTATTCTTCATAAAGATGCACGTTGATATAAAGTTAATAGAACATTTTACAATGGAACCAAAACAAAAAAAAAGAAAAAAATGTTTTGATTTTGGCTTTGATCCTGGTTCGTGAGTAATGAAGGTGAGAGGTATACATAAAGGTTAATCATTTTCACATAGAATAGATTAGCAGGCTTTTTATTGTACTTAATATAGATAATACTGGAAGGAAGAAGTCTGTTAATGTGCTAGATGAAAGCATTTAATTTTTAACCTAGGTTAACTTTCTTTAGTTATTTTTGTGCTAGCATAATTATTATTTATGTACTTCCTTACTTCTTGCCTGCAGTAAGTCAAACCTCCCAATACTAAAATCAGTCCTGCTGCTGTTCCCAAGTAGTTAGAGATGCAGTCTGTGCAGTATAAAGCTCACTAACATTGCACATGCGTACTGCACCTCTACCTTTCCCCTTTAAAATAGTGTCCATGACCCAAGTTTCTGTTCTTGCAATGTTTTCAATATGGAAAGTTTTTTTTTTCTTTTCCCTTTTAGCATTAGATATCACTCTAGTTTAACAAATAACTGGAAGTTGACAGGATTGTGGCAGGTAGGTACTGCTGGAGTACAAACATAGTTAGTCACCTGAGGATAAACAAACAGAGTTTGTTCAACCTCTTTAAAGGTCTTTTCTTAAATAAAGTTAGTGAGTTGTGATTGTAAACATTTGTTCTACAGCATGTTCTTTGCAATTTTGCCACCCCCCCCCCCAAGAAAAAAAATCATCAACTCTGTGTGGCAGCTCAAATCTTCCTTACTGTAATGTACCAGTAGCTGCCTTGCAGTTTCTTCCATAATCTGCTGACTTTGTAATAATTACTGCATGCCAATGTGCTATGGCATGAGGCTGTTAAGTTGCAACCTGTACTTCATGCTAATTCTTTGCACAGCTCACCGCAGAGACAAGTAAGCAAAAATTGCATAGCAGACACAGGTAAGACTAAGATAGAAAGACACTGACAAGCCATAAAAGACTTACATGAACATTTATTAACCTCCTATTATAAGACATCGTGGGAGTTACACACATTACTCCTGAAAACAAAATAATGATTTTTGTGCACTGACTGATACATCTATATCACACAGATCATTGGTAATGTACACAGGCTTGCACTTCAGCTGTTCTATGCTTTTATTGTCTAAGAGTAAGCAAAAAGTCTGATGATGCTCTGATACATTCATTTTAAACAAAAATCCTCTAATTTATATACCCATACTGCTTAGCTATCCTAGATTTTGCAGAAAGTCTCTAATTTTGCCTCATATTTTTGCTGTATCCCTGATAAAATGTTTGATTTTCTCTAGATAATGATGGATTACAGCCAGCCTATATAGGTTCACAGGTTCATAGATAGATAAGGGCGAGCTGCACTTGTAGACCATTTTAAGCCTAGCCAAATTCCCTTTTTTGCTCGAAGACGTGCTTCTGGAGTGTTTCTTCCCAGGCCTCCTCTGAAAATGGGCTATGTCCCAGTCAGACTTTCCTGGTAAACAAATGTTAAATTAATAAAATAAAAAATAAAATAACCTACCTATAGACTAGCCTTACCCATCCCACAGTTGATAATTGTATATTACTCCTAATGAGAATAACTGGGATCATACCATTGATCATTTGATGGGACCCATGGAAGGGATAAAGCATTTCAGAGCTGTCTCTATCCATTAGTAGTACAGGGGGCAGTCCTGGGGTAAAATTTCTGTTTCCCATCCATAGATCAAAGTTATGCTTGAATATGGACTGGAACTAACTTTGTTTTATGTGGATGGGGAGTCTGTTCCTGAGCAGTGGTATCCTCTGCAAGATGTACCTATCCCTCCAAACCATTCTGCTAATGGTGCAGAAGAGATTTAGATCCCTAGACCAAGTGTTTCTGATGTCATTTGACTTGCTGATGTGCAGTAAATCCATTAGTAATGGGTCAGAGGATGCCTTGTATGCCAGATATAAGTCACCTCTCAACAGTCTGTAGGACACAGAGTATAGTGACAGTGCTTTGAGTAGATCCATGTAGGATATGCTATTTAGGCTTTGTTTCCTTTCATTAAAGTATGTCTGTGGGCATTCCACATGTGTCTGGACAGGTACACGCCAAGTGGGGCAAATTACTCAACTGTCCTAATGACGGCTGAGTAAATGCAGTCACTGACATCCCTATATCTAAACACAATCCCCTTGTTTATAAGTTGTGCAATAAAGAAGGAATTTCTTACAACAATGGACACATGTTGGTCAAAAGGTAGGTCACTGTTCATACAAGCTCCCAAATACCAAACAACTGTGTCAGATCTTAGAGATGTATTGTTAGTGTGGTAGTTCCCTGAAATAGGTTATTTCCCAAAAGATACAATAATGCATTTTTAGGCATTTAGTTTCAGTCCATGATTTTGGCACCAGTTATTTATTTGGGACCAACCTTCATGCAGGATGGCTAGTTCATTTGAGTATTCAGTGTCTTGCTCCTACTTTGCAGTGATCGGCAAACAGCCAGAGCCCTTTGGTATTGGCCTTTACTTCAGAAAAGTGGATGCCAAACAGGAGAGGTCCCAGCACAGAGCCCGGGAGACTCCACTGGTGACTGTTCTCCTTATGGAAGTAACTTACACTGTTTTTATTTCCTGTGCCCTATCTGTGAGCCAGTTGACAATCCAGCAGGGGATAACTGGGTTTAGTCCCAGTTTATTTTGCTTTTCTACAATGCCTGACTTGCAAATTCTATCAAAAGCTTTGACCAGGTTGCAGGAGTGGCCTTAGGTCAACTGGTACTCTAAGCAAAAGGGCTCCATGGTGCCCCCCACCACACCACCCAGTGCCCTCATCCTGGTCTACCTATACCAAATAAATACTGGAAAAGTACTCCTAATACAGTGGCACCCTAGGCAGTCACCTAGTTGGCCTATGCCTAAGGCTGGCTATGCTAGGTTGACATATGCAGGGTTTACCATTTTGTCTTCATGCATTGCTTTTGTAACCTTTACAGTAAAGTACACCAGTCTGAGTAAGCATGAGTTGCCCTTGATAAATCCAAACTGAAACTAATACAGTGATTTGAGGTAACCCTATGTTCTGTTTGATTAGTCCCATGATAAGTTTTTCCATAACTTTGCATTTGAGGCTGGTCAGATTTATAAGTATGTACGTAAAAGGTCCTCCCTTATGCAGGGGAATGACTGAGGCTGTTCTCCATTTGCTTCATACAAAACCTGCACAGAGGCTGAGAGTGAACAGCGCTATAAGGGGTGTTGCTAAATCACACTTCATATTACTTTAGATGCACCCAAGGATAATTCCAGACATTAGAGTTTCTTATTTCTTATTGATCAGAAAATGCATGTTGATACAAAACCTGTTGTTCTATAAACTTTTAAAAAAAATTAGAGTAATATTTTAAAAAGTCCCTTGTTGGGCCTTTTTTCCCCATTATTTTTGACTTTGCCCAACATCCTTGAGCAAAGAAGTTGAGAGGCATGCATGTACTTTTGAGACGTAGTGCAACTAAGATGGAAACAAGAACGCAAGAGCCTCTTAATAGGTGTATATGTAGCCAAACAGATGGGCCTTGGCGAAACACAAAAAAAACATTGCAACTGGGCATATCTCTAGAATTATTGTTTTGATGTGTGGATATGCTCCCTGTACCGTATATGTAGATAGGGTCATAGGTGATTACTAGGCCTATAGTCCAGGATCCCATGATGGAGCCTAGCCCAATGTCCCTATTGCCCCAGGGAACTGCCAGCTTAAAATAACTTGCTTAGAGCCACATACTAAACAAATAGAAGCTGAGAGAATCATATCCTGGACTACAAGATGACTTGTTAACAGATTATAGCCTTAGTCCTCCACACTAACTTCCCAAATCCTTATTTCCCATACCCCTGCTTCTAACTATTCACACCTCAGAGGCTGCCATTACTCAGAGAAAATGTGAAGTGAATATTTGCTATTATTCTTTCTTCAGTGAATTTGAAGAAAAATATACTTTTCTTGAAACACAGTATATGGATTTCTTCACTCTGAGCAACTGCATTTTGCAGAATCCACAACCTTTCACTATAATGTGTATAACAACAATGACATTTGTACAGCTTTCCTTTATCAGGATATTATGGACGATATTCATGGGCCATTTCTTATTCAATCAACAGTACCTTCAGAATTGCTCATTTATCAGATAGGCATTCCTATCACATGCAATAAGGTATGTTCTCCATTCTAGTTTCCAATTTTCATGCTGTTTTGTTCATATATATATATATATATATATATGAAGTGTATATATATATATATATATATATATATATATATATATATATATATATATATATATACACATTTCAGATACTGCAGTTCATAAAATAGCAACAATGGATAAGACTTTATGTGTATTAAGTTTTCCACTGTTTCATAATCAAGTTCTAGATGAGTTGGCACTCATTTACAGAATATATTGCTGTGTTAATAAGAAGAGAACTCCAGTATACATACGGTAAAAGATGCAGACAAAATGTTGCAGTAGAGGTAAAGGTCCACATGCAACTGTCAATGGCATGGAAGGGCAGAAGCATTACATGGAACAATTAAAAAAGATTTGACAATAACCTTATGCTGTCTAACTGATACTGCCATGCTTTGTATTTTAATAAAACGTATAAATCTTGATGTTGTATGTAACTTAATATGCACCACATTGTGACTGTGTCTGTTCCTTGGAAAATGGAATGTTGCATTAATGGAATGCAATTTTGTTACATAGTTACTAGAAAAAGAAAGTGCTCAATCTGTATGTCAGCAACATACCAAGTGCCGCATTTCTTGGGTATTAACACATTGTCGCTGGAATGTTGGCCTCACGTTTCTCATGTAGCCTCTGCTGCCTTCTTAATAAGCATCAGTTGTTCATAGGAACACCACTTTGTTATCTGAAAAGCAGGTTACCTCACAATGTAACATTTTTTTTAATTAGTGCTTGCAAGAATTCATTTACGTTTTCTGTTACACAAAAATGTTTTTCTTAAAATAGCAGTGACTAATGACATGGTGTGCCTGAAAATGACTGCTCTGTGGGTGGGAGGGAGCCGTTTCTTTTGTGCTTTGTTTATTTTCATTAAGTGACTTTTAATAGCATACATATTTGCCCCACAGTCAATGCTCAGAATCTATAAATCAGTGACATATTCAGTGAAATGATAGCTTCTATTTCAGAGCAGCACCTGTTCTTGGCAAATGAGATAGCTGTTTATTTTCAGCTGCATTCAAGATGTGATACTCTCTTTCAGCAGAAATTTCAGCTGCAGCATTAATATATTCCTTTTTCTGTTTTGTTAATGTCATGCATTAAATCAAGTGACATGAATAAAGTCCAAATGATCAATGATTTCCGCAGAGAAGGAAAGTAGACAAGCATTGCTTTATCTATGGATAGTACAGTGTCACTGCTTTTCCCTAAATGCAAGCTTAGCATATGTTTACACAGCTAATATAGCAAATAGTATTTACTGTATTTATTCCAAATCAAAAAATTATGAATTTTCTACTCTCTCTTAAGTTCTGCTTTTAAGTCTTACATTAATAACCTTATCAAAATTGTGATTATTTTTCTTTTATAAGCTTTCTTTTTTGCTTCTTTGTGCAAGGAATGCCTTCTCTGGCATAGTTTAAATTCCTGTGCTACCCTTTTGTTGATTATATGAGAAATCAGGCATATGACTTTCTAACTGCACTTTGTAATGTTTTTAACTAAATAAATCTAGTATTTGAGGAAGATAGTAGCTTGTCTCTATAACTAGATCTTTCTACCAATTCCAGCACACATTCATCACTGCATATTAGCCTGCAAATAACATTTTTCTAGCCGCAGTGAAGCAATGTCATCATTTTCCTCAGCATCTCTGAAAGGAGATTGTAAGTCTATTTCTAAAATGCCTGCTGAGTCATGTAGTAGTTAGATAGCCCATTATGCACTGACAAAGCTAGATACTTCCTTCAACAGAGACATGCCCAATGGATCTATAAGTATCTGTTACTAACATGTTATAAGAATCTAATGCCCAGAGCTGATCAAAAGCAGTAAAGGTTGCAAATGGCACATCTGCTATGTTATTGTGATACTGTATATGTCTGTATTCTTGAATTTATTTTCTCAGAAAAGTCAACTGTTTTTATATGGATACTGAAGGAAAACGTGGAAGAGTTTAACCAAAAAGCAGACAATTTTGGCTGAACATAATGATTTTCCTCATCACAACAGCAAGACAGGAGATGTATCTATATACTTATATTTTTACAGAGTTCCAAAACACAACATCTGCAATTACAGATTAGAATACACATTGTTTGAGAGCTCTCACTGAGGGTTCCATCTAGGAGTCATAGCAAAGGAGATGAAAGATTGCATATAGTTTCCCTGATAGGGAAGTGGGATGAGGAAGTAGACAGAAACATTCATAAATGAAAGTTATGAACTTAGAACCAATTTTAAATCTGAAATAATCTTAAATAGTGAGAATTCATGCCCACTCAATTCGAAAGTGTAATGGCTCATTCTCAGCAGGATATAATATGTGGAGTGCAATATGAATACAAGTGTCACCTGCATGGAATAGTTATGAGATATGTTCTGCTACAAGACATTGTTGATTGCATTTTAGGTTCCAGACTTTTCCTAGCGTGGTCTGGAGTCTCAGTTCCCCTCTTTACCTTGTGGATTAATCTTGTCTAATTGTGAGTTATTTTCATCATGTTCTACTCTAACTCACTTGCCAATATGATTTGTCTTTTCACCTTTGCATTTAGCTGTGACT
Organism: Protopterus annectens; assembly: GCF_019279795.1. Taxonomy (NCBI): domain Eukaryota; kingdom Metazoa; phylum Chordata; order Ceratodontiformes; family Protopteridae; genus Protopterus; species Protopterus annectens. Next base: position 318,995,322 of record NC_056732.1, on the reverse strand, counting down.
GTGTAGTTTTGGCATGTCCCCTCCTTTTTCAACTACAGTAAGATTTAAATATGATTTAATGAATGTGAGAAATATAGAATTTCATGAAATTTGTTTGATTGTATTATGTAATGTTTTTCTTCTGACGGAATCTGTATATTCTTTATTATGTTGGATTTCTCTATTATGTGTCCTAAGAATTATTTCTCTTTATTGTTGTCATGATTGCAAATAAAAGCATATTTATTGCTGTTCTGACTGCAAATACAAGCATGCATTCAGAAGATACATTGTCTGTACTTGCCTTGTATAGCTCTGCCTGTGTCATAAGAGATGCCTTGAAAAATATACTTTGATGAGAAATGCATTTTCTTAAAATGCTTAGGAAAATTTACACTCCTGCAGTACAAAAAGTTTGTATCTCTCCAGTGTTATGTTCTTCATAGCAGCTAAAACTTAATTTGCTGAACTTCACACTTTTCTACATATAAATACAATTCTGAATAGTATTTACTAAGCATATTGGTTGTCTTTTATACCCATTGGTCATCATTCTCATTTTCAGTATAGAAGCATAGAAAGTGTGTTAGACAAAAAACAACCTGTGATGTAATCTTCACTTATAGTCAGCTTGTGGAAGCACCGTATAGACACATTCCACCAACATAAAATGACTAATAACACTGGTAGTATCTGTGCAACGCAGTAGTGCAATTGTTAGAACTGGCGTCTCATACATTTTGATTTAGTTCTGGGATGGTTTGACGTCTACACTGAGTCTGCATTGGCTCCTTGTGTTCATGTGCATTTTTACTAGTTGTGTCAGTTTCTTCTACCAACCCAAAGACACATTGTTTGATAAAGAAGTTTCCTCAGTTACCAATTTGCATACATGGTGTGTGTGTGTGTGTGTGTGTGTGTGTGTGTGTGTGTGTGTGTGTGTGTGTGTGTGTGTGTGTGTGTGTGTGTGTGAGTCTGTATCCTTTGATAAACCAGAATCGTATTCAGGAGTATTTCTACACCTTAAGTTTTTATGCTTGCTGATAAATGTCCTAGCATCCATTCAGCTGTGCTAATTCTGAGGCAGAATTTTGTTTTGATAATTTAAAATACAGAAAAGGTGCTGCAAATAGTAAAGTAAAGCCATTCTCTGCTGTTTGTGCACCTATCTGAAGCACCTATGCTAGTACCCAAGAGGTTGAAGACCATTACTAAAACACTATTTATGTAGTCATCATTTGTAAAATATGCACATGTATATATAACAAGAACAAGAACGTTTCCATTTTCTGTCACTCGGGGTACCTTTACTTTGCCTTTACTACATGGTTCTCAAGAAGATGGTGAAGTTTGTTGTTACAGCATGTTGTATTACAAATCCAGCATCTGTTACTGACTTTTTCTCTAAAGTTAATTTGTGTCAGACAAGTATCACTGCACTCTTACACTTCCAAATATCGTCTGCAGAAATTTGTATTTAAAATTGCTGATCTTTCAAAATCAATCCAGGTTATTAAATTAACATGACATAATTAAAAATAATTTTTTATCTTAAATGAACACATGTTCAGCTCATATAAGGAGCAGTAGATTTATTTATAATTATTTTATTTATTATTTATTTATTTTACATTTGTTGACCGGGATAGTCCGACTGGATGCATGTCCATTTTCAGCGGAGGCCCGGGGAGAAAAGCTCCATAGAGTAAAAAATAAACATTAATTACATTCAGATACATACAGATAATATACAGTTACAGGGATAAATTTTAGATACATTTTTCAGCAGAGTGAATTAGATACAATTCAAATGCAATAGTCATTTCTATAAGTTTTTACACTGGGTCGGGGAGAGTTAATCAGGATTAATACATGGGCAAAGCCAATGAGACTTAAAATATAGCTTAAGATTATTTTTGAATTGACAGAGGGAGGTGGAAAGTCTTAGGTTATTAGGGAGGGAATTCCAGACCTTCCCTATGGAGTTGGCAAAGAGAGCCCACCCAAGTTGTTGGCTTTGATGGTTTGAACCAGAAATCTATTTGAGGAGCGAAGACAGCTAAGATTGGAGTAGGGAGTCAGTATTTCACTCAGTGAAGGGGTTTTTTCAGGTTCTTTGATTATTTTAAATGCTTCAGTAAGTTGGTTCATTTTGAGGAGGTTGGGTAGTTCAAGCCAATCAAGTTTCCTTAGATTGTGACAATGATGATTTCTATGGGGAGCACATATTACAAATCTGGCAATGTGGTTATAGGCAACAGAGAGTTTTAATCTCATTTTTATTGATAAAGGAAAGGACAGGAGAGGCATACAGTAAGGTAGAGAGGAGATGTGTTCGTGCAATAGTGAGTTTGGCAGTAGGGGTTAGGAAGTTTTTGATTCTATACAAGGATCCGAGTTTCTTATTTACTGTTTTTGTGGTTTGACTGATATGGCTGTCAAATTTAAGCTTATTATCAATAGTTACCCCTAACAGTTTGGTGGTGGTATCAGGCTCAATTTTGGTACCATTTGTAGATTGTACATAGAAGGTATTGTTATTAGATAGTGTAGTAAGTTGAACTGGTGGGGGCCCTGAGGAGGGAAAAAATAATAGTAATTTGGTTTTTTTTGGATTTAGGATGAGTTTCCTACTGCAGTAAAGGAGTGTTGGGTGACTACTTGTAGATCAGTGAGAGAGACTGCAGAACATATCAGGGTGGAGTCATCTGCATATTGGATACAGGTGGCTTTAGGGATAATAGTGTGGAGTTCATTTATGAATACAGAAAAGAGGAGGGGACCTAGTATGGAGCCCTGAGGGACTCCTATGGTATTAGGCAGCAGGTGAGATAGCTTATTTTGCCATTGGACTGCTTGTTGTCTGCCAGAGAGGTAGGCCTTGAACCAGCTGAGAGCTAGATTATCAAGGTGTAAGGTTTCTAGGGTATGGAGCAGAAGTGATTGACCATGTCAAAAGCTTTGACAGATCAAGAAAGAGTGCAGAAGTTATTTTATTAACTGAGTCCGTAAAGGAAAGTAGAGCGGTGGTTGTACTATGGTGGGGTCTGAAACCGTGTTGAGTATGGGACAAAAGATTATTTAGGTTAAGATAATGAAGTAACTGTTTATGAACGCATCTTTCCATAATTTTGGCTATTGGAGACAAATCTATAGTTAGATGGTTCAGTGGAGGAGCCCCTTGTGAAGTGGAATGACATAGGATATTTTCCATACGGCAGGGATGGTGGCTTCAGTTATTGTTCGGTTAATAAGAATTGAGAAGGGGTAGGCTATAACGTCTGCTGCTATTTGCAGGTATTCAGCTGGGAGTCGATCGGCAGAGAGAGTGGTTGGTTTGAGTTTCTTCAGTAAGGCTCTAATGTAAGAGGTGGGTGTTGGCTGAAGAGTAAAGGAGAAGGCTGATTCCTCGGGGACTTCAAGTAAGGGGGAAGAAGATAGTTGGTTGGCTAGTGACTGTATAGTCTCTGTGAAGAAGGAGTTAAAGGTATTTGCTACTTCTTCTGGATTTTCAATAAGTTTCTCTGGGGTGGGTGTAGACGATTTCCCTGAATGGAGGAGATTATTTAAGCCTGCCCAAAACTTCTTTGGATTGTTCTGGTGTTTATCTTGGAGATGACAAAAATAGTTCTTTTTGTCCAGGGTACTGTCTCTTTTCGTTTCATTTCTAAGCTGCTGGAACTTAATGCGATCTTGATGTGTCTTAGTTACATTTGTCCCAGGCTTTATCTCTAAGTTTAATTTTAGATTTGGTTTCTGTAGTTAGCCAGGGTGCTATCCGTGTCTTGGTTCTGATATGTCGGTTAGGTGCATGAGAGTCCAGAATGTTAAGGAATGTGTCATTAAAGAAAGCCACACTCTCTTCAAGAGGCAGAGTTTTTAGCTTGGACCAGTTACAGGATTTGAGTTCTGTTAAAAATAGAGCTGGAACAAATTTCTTTTTATTTCTAACAAGTCTATATATGGGAAGATTTGAGTTGGTGAATTTGTGTTTAATTATGAATGTGATGAGGTGGTCACTAATGTCATTAGGGAGGGTCCCTGTAGTATACTTATGTGTCCCATTATTAGTAAGAATCTAGTCAATTATGCTCTCCTTTTCAAATGACTACATTCTGATTATATGCCATTGACGATCAGATGGATTGCATGAATCTGAAGAACACTAACATGGAAGGTTTTGGACAAAGAATAGCAATGTTCTAAATTTGGTGTACTAATTATTTGTAACTTTCTCTGCATTCTAATAAATCAGGATTAAATTCAGAACTTGCAGGATGTGGTCTGCCGTATAATAAGAATGAAAGTGAGCACGATGAATCATCCCTGGGAAATTATAGTGAGCATTTGTAATCTGACTGATAAGAGCATAATCAGGGCAACCTGTGAGGACACTAGCTTTCTGTTAAATGGACAATATCAAAATAATTTATGACCTGCCAACTGGCATATTACGAAATGGAAAACACCTGAGTTGTACTTTGGTTTTCCAGCCAAACTAATAGCAATATATAAAAACACTAGGCTGATATTCAGCAATAGATATGAGGCCAGAATTGAGCTAAAAGCCATGAAGATCTTATTTGGTAAGTACTATTACTGTGACTAACATAACTTTTCTAGTGGCTCAAAGAGCAGTGGTTTACTATGGAGTAAATCATTGTATACTGTCAGCAGTAGTAGGGGACTTGCTCATTACAGTAAGACTCATTCACCCCACAGGGCCATTTGATGTATTCTGCTTCATACTGAGAGCTAGTTAAAGCATTGTGGTATTGCCTGAAGTTCGTTTCTTTAATCAAGTGATTTCCAAATTGATAATAGTCAAAATGGAAAAGGTCAGATGATCAGGAACAGAATGGCACTAATACGGCTGCTTGGTGCACTGTAGTTGAGATAGTAATTATTCTTTGTCACTTATACATATCTAGCCATCCTCATATCAAAATGTGAAACAGGCTGGGGGAGTGATGATGATGGTGATTTGTTATACATAATTTCATATATATGTTAATATTGTATTAACTAAAAGTTATTGATAACCATGGAGTGAGCTGTAATGGTGAGTGAGAAAAAAATCAGTTCTCATTGTCAGTAAGCTTTACAAAAATCTGCAATATTTCCATATTTTCATTAATACTGACAAATCAAAATGACTTACAAATGATTGAAATGATTGCATTGTATCATTTGAAACAAGCCATGATGCAGAAGAGATCTGTCACTTACACTTGCTCTGTAAGTTGCACAGCTAGAGAAGTACTCGATGTGGTTTATACTGTAATTATGCATATAAATATTATGCTTTATACTTCTGTAAATAACTCAAAAAACATGTATAAAGGAATTGCTTACATCTGTTTGCATAAATTATACTAACTCCTGGGGCTGTGTGGTTCCATGCTATCTTAAGTAACATATGTGGATGTTTTGGCCTTATAATAAATTACTGTACTGATTTACAGACTTTGAATGTATTGTCACTTATCACTGTAAGCAACAGTTTTACTGAAATAATTGCACTTTTTCTATATCTTTCACTATTCACAAGATGTTGATATCCATTTAGTCTAGTTTAGCTTTGTTTTGTAAAATATTTTCAAAAAATATTCATGAATACGAAAATGCAAGAAGACTTTGAAAGGTGTGGCACAAGGTGAATTCAGTTTTCTTTGACTTATTGTATTAATGGGGGAAATACATGCTTTTTTTTTTATGTGTCTTGATCTACCTGTAGTCTTCTATAATCTTGAATATTTGTAATCAAATTTCCTCATGACTAGAGGGAACATATCTATTTCATTGAGTTCTCTTTCACCAGAGCAGTATGCTTTATAATGTATAGTTGCTAATTATTCTGCTAGGCAGTAGATAAGTACTTTATTGTATATACATTTTATATTAAAATATTTTTCAAGTTTGTCAATGCCAGGTTCTTCTTAAATTACATTAACATAAATTTGAATGGCATTGAAGTTAACTTATTCACCTAAAGTCTTTTAAGTAAGTACTTTTATAAAGGTCACAAAATATGGAGAGCTTTTATCCTTACAAATGATCATTGTGCAGAAGTAATGGCTTTAAATTTAACTTTTTTTATGAGTCTGGCTCTGTGGTAACCAGAGTTGTGTCCGTGGCCTTGACATTGGAGTAGCCAGGCAGGGGGAGGTAGGAGTGAAAAGGTGTGGCTTTCTTTCTTCTAGCAGATGGTGGGAGGAGATACCACAAATTCAGGAACACACCAGGTATTACTAACTCCAAGATGGACACCAAGGAGCTCACTTATCATGTCTTGAGAGGACGTACAGAGCTGCTTTGAGAGAATGTCTCTTGCAAGAGTAAGGGAACATCCTTTGCTGGCACCCCACTTCACCCTCCCAAACCCTTGCTGGGTGCATAACAAGACACAAAATGAGAAAAAAAAATTGACTCACCCCTGGTAGCTATCTAAATGATGTCCCATCTGGTTGACCCTTGCTCTGCTGATGGAAAGCAAATGATCCAACTGATCAGGAGAATGATGATAATCAATAGTGTGGTTTTGAAATTCCTGAGACAACAAGGTTATTTGTGTTGTATAACTGATTAGATGACGTAACCTTTCCTAACAGTGTATTGGTTTTGTAAAATCAAGCATTTGCTGAGCATAAACTTTATAGTAAGTGTCCTTATTCCACTCCGCAATTATAAACAGATAAAATGTGGTCAGTCTTGAAACAACACATATCTCACACATAAATAGCAATAACACATTACTCTCTGATTTAGTAATATTTATTTATTTGACATTTGTTGACCGGATTGGTCCAGCTGGGACAGAGCCCTTTTTCAGTGGAGACTCGGAGAGAAAAGCTCCACAGTAAATGCATACAATAAAGTTGACGGACAACTTACTTTTATATTATGTTTCGTGGAATAATGGATTGGAATGTAATTGCCTCAAATCAGTCTTTATTGTCTACAATAGACAACTATGCAAGAACTCTCTTTTTCTAATTTTCTAAGGTGTTGTGAATGAAATTGTTTTAGGGGACACCTTCAGATTACCAACAAACAACACACTGTAGGATAAGCTAAGAAAAATATTGTTCTGTATATTAAAAACAGCTGTGTATGGGAATGCATTAACTGATATGTGGGTAAGTTAATGTTGCATTTACAAACAAAATATTTATAGGTAATAGATGTAATCAAGATTATTATTTTGTCATCAATAAATATGAATTAATAATATAAAAACAACTGTTATATATCACCATCAAGGCCTAAGGTTGATGTTTGCTGCATTCAACAAATTTACCTTAATTAAATTATTCTGATTTTCTATTGGTAGAAAAACAGAATAGCAGATAATCTGTAGCTAGTAATGGGCTGAAGGAGATGTGATGGTAATTCTAATATTAAATAGATGATCACAACAGCAGAAGGCTAAGGAAGAGAGAAATTATGTTTTTGTCTTTCATGGGAAATAAAGCTTTTTATGGAATGTTCAGTGCATGCTTCCAGAAACACATGCTAGGAATTTGTGACAACTTAAGAAACCAGCTTAGACTCGGTCAGATTACAAAATCTGTTAGCAGTGGAATGTCATATGATATCAGGACTGAAACTTGATTGAAAATGAACCACAGAAAGTACTATCTACAAGCTGCATTATCAGATGCTAGATAACTTTTTTGTCTCTGGAGCATTTGGATGGTAATTTGAGATTAAACAGGCCAGTATTAAAAGAATCATTCATACTTATTTTAAAGCAAAACCATTTTGCAGAACAATCAATGTTACATCTAATATTTTGGATGGCATAGTTCAAAATTTAGAAATTGATCCAAATCTTGGTAAAATCATTCTGAAATTAAAATGATATGAAAATTTAGCCAACCACAGAATAACACCCTTCATTTCAGGTCCAAATAACCTGAATAAAAGTGGCTTCTTAAAATAATTTATCTACATGCATGATGATGATGATGATGATGTTGTGTTTTTCGGCTTTTCCGAGTTAGGGGTCACCACAGTGGAACTGCAGTCCACTAATGATTGGCAATAGATTTTCATGTGCTGAGTTGCCAGCCCTGACGCACAACCTGCAACGAAGGTACGCCCATTCACGCATGTCTCCACACAGAAGACGCTCTAGCTGGGAATCAAACAGGACAACATCTGACTGTGAGGCGACAACGCTACCACAGCACCACCACCGTAGTTGATGATGATGATGATGATGATAATAATAATAATATTAATAATAATAATAATAATAATAGCAATAAAAACTGCCATTGGTTTCATTGGGTATAAGCATAATAGTATTTCTATATGTAGCTGAAGTGAAAATTCTTGAATGTCAGTTGTCTGAAACACAGAACAGAAAGCAAGACATTGCTGGTTTACATCTTCAGTGGGAAATCACTTCAATGAGATTTTCTAAGTGTATATATGAAGCCATTTGCTTTTGGGAGATTTTTCCCTTCTTTGAGTTGGTAACTCTCTCTCTCTCTATGTGCATATGCATGTATATCTATATATATATATATATATATATATATATATATATATATATATATATATATATATACACACGTAAACACACACACACGTGTGTGTGTGTGTGAGTTTGGATTCAAGAGGTACAGGTCAGCTTGCCACACACATCAGGGAATACTGGGGGTCTTACCCTCTTCAAAAATACTTGCAGTTAACATTTTCTTCTTTCTCTGTTTCAGGCATTATTTTGTTGTATGTGTGTGTATGTGCGTGTGTGCGTGTGAGACTCTGACACTTGGAGTTTGCTGTGTGATATTTCGTAGCGGGATCGAACATAACACACTGGTTCAGCAACCTGTGTGTGCTTTATACAAATCCATCCAATATATCGCCATATACATAATGACAGCATTAATACTGAAGTCAGAACTGGAAACCAGTGTTCATTAGCATGGTGAGTGTCTTGTTTTCAGTTAGTGCCATCAAAAGGAATCAATTATGAGTGCATTAATGAGTAGCAGTAAAGCTTGATTGATGTAGAACCATTACAGTTTGATGAGTGTGGTTTTCTGAACCATGAATGTTTCACACAGACTTAATTGAATTATCATGTTGTCAACATTTCAGTATGCTGGCTGTAGCTTTAAGGTGTGTACTGTAGTGCAGTCTCTGAGGTAAGCTAAACTGTAGAAAGGTGAAAAGTTGAGCTTCGTTTTTATTTTTTTTTCTTTTCTACTAGCTTATGCAACCTTTGAAGTACCCTGTTTAGAGATCAAAGTTGTGGTGACACAGCCTTATTTTGTGGGAGGTGAAAGGAGGGCCAAACTTCTTGCAAAACTGACTTTATAGGACTTTCTTAGTACATTTTCACATGATAAAGTATTGCCATGCTAATTTTAGATGTTTTAGTTTCAATGTTCTGTGTCTGTGTGTGTCTCAACTAATGGAGTCATTTATATATCTTATTGTAGCACTGTTGCAAGCTCTCACTTCAAGTTATTTGCTGCTGTCCTGTTCTTTCTACTATTTCTTATTGATATTTTCTAATTTATAATATCATAAATAATAATAATAATAATATATTAAAGAAGAAAGTCACTGTGACGACTGTGCCCTGGCCCAGCAATCAAGGAGCCTCAATCCTCACCACTAACACCAGGGATGTCATCTTCTAGAAGAGGAAAGGACAACTAAAACACACAGTAAAGTACAATTTCCCTTAAGTGCACACAGAGATCACAGTAAGTCTGGGGCTGGTTGCTCCCTTGCTCTCTAGGTCCCCAATAAGACTCCCCACTGGCACAGCTATAGGGTCCAGATCTCCACCTAGCTGGCAAGCTAACCTCCAGTACCCTCTCTGTTCAACCAGTGTTTTGTGTCCCTGCCCAGGTAGTTGACACACCAAACATATTTTGAGATAAGTATTTGTACAACTTCACAGACACTCCTGGGAAAGGCTGACACAGATTTTCCAGCTGTGCCCCTTTACCCAGACTATATGGCAGTAATTCCTGCCACCACCAGCTTAATATTTATCAGCTACCCAAAGGCCTTTGAAAGGGAGTCCAATTATTATTGTGCAATATTATTATCCAATTGGTAAAGTGATTTTTCAGTCTAAGAGTTATTAGAGTGGCCTATTATGATAACTTCTATAAATATGCAATGTACTGTAGAGCCTACTTTGTCTCTACACAAACCAGCCACAGGTAAAGTTTTTTAAAATATTTAATAATAAATAATTAAAACACAAAACAATACTACTACACCACAGAGATATCTAAGAGTTGAGAGATCACACAGAAACTTAACTAATACAGTAGGACAGGTCTGATGTCAAAGAAAAACACTTACTCTAACTTTCTAATCTTTAGCTATTCTTAAGAGAAAACACAGTGCTATAATCCTACTTAAGACATATAGAGCATAAGCAGTGCTGTGCTGATGGTCCAAGACAAAGGCTTTCAGTCTCTCACTGAACATGTTTTTAAAACACTAACAAACAGCTCTGCTAGGGCCCTCCCAAATTACATCATTTTGACACTTAGGTTTTCCCAGTATTCACATTACATCATCTTGACACTTAGTCTGGAGTTCCCAGGCAAACAAATGGCATTATTTAGCAAGCTAACACCTGCTCAGGAAACTACAACAATAAAAGAAATTTCACATGTATACTCTAGAAATTATTCCTTAAGTTAAGACAATAGAAAGAATGTGTTCAGCCAGATGCTTTGGTACCACTTTTTTAGATCATTGTAACTTCAAAGAACATTTGAAATGCTTGGCTTGATTTTCCTTACAGCAGATGGCAATGTTGCAACAATCTTGAAGTTTACATTTTACAGTGTTTTCTTTCATTTAAATACACAAGCCTGTATTTTACATTTATTTATACAAATGATAGAATTATGTATCAAATTCTATTTGACTAGGCTGGCAGCCTTCACCCATCTTTCCCCAATCTTCACATCTCTACCCCATGGGGAGCGCAAGCTAGTTTTTCAAGTTACCCTTGAGAAATGCCACTTGGGAGGGTTAGGTCTATCTGAGGGTACCTCACTCCATTCCCTGTCTTGAGACCCCATCTGCACTGGCATTGCTAGTCCCACTGTGATGCTGCACTGACATATCATATGCTTGCAACCCCAGGCTCCATCTTAGCACCTTGGCATTTTGTTGATTGCCTCTGTTTAACCATATTAGAGGGTTGTGATCTGTCATTACAGTGAATTTTCTTCCATACAGATAAGTCTGAAGTTTTTTCAATGCCCACAGTATGGCTAGACATTCCTTTTCTACAGCTGCATAGCATTCCTCCCAGGGTTGGAGCCTTCGACTGAGATAAATCACTGGGTGCTCTTCTCCCTCTGAAGAAATCTAGCTAAGTAAAGCCCCCACCCCATGGTTCGAAGCATCCACCTACACAACAAATTCTTTGCTGTAATCTGGACTGGCTAACACAGGGGGCCCTCCCAAAGCTTCTTTAAGCTTCTGAAATGCCTGCTTACATGCTGGGGTCCACACTACCTTATCTGGCGAGTTCTTCCTTGTCAGGTCTGTGAAGGGGAACAGCTATGGTACTATAACTAGGGATGAACTTTCTGTAGTACCCTGCTGTTCAACCAGTGCTTCGTGTCTCTGACCAGGTAGCTAACACACTACACACACTTTGAGATAAGTATTTGTACAACTTCACAGAGACTCCTGTGAAAGGCTGATACAGATTCTCCAGCTGTGCCCCTTTACCCAGACTATATGGTGGCAAATCCTGCCACCACCGGCTTAATAATTATCAGCTACCCAAAGGCCCTTGAAAGGGAGTCCAATTATTACTGTGCAATATTATTATCCAACGGGTAATGTGACTATTCAGTCTAAGGCTTATTAGAGTGGCCTATTACGATAACCTCTATAAATATGCAATGTACTCTAGAGCCTACTTTATCTCTACACAAACCAGCCACAGGTAAAGATTTTTAAAATATTTAATAATAAATAATTAAAACACAAGACAATACTACTACACCACAGAGATATCTAAGAGTTCAGAGATCACACAAAAACTTAAACTAATGCAGTAGGACAGGTCTGGTGTCAAAGAAAAACACTTACTCTAACTTCCTAATCTTTAGCTATTCTTAAGAGAAAACACAGTGCTATAATCCTACTTACAGACATCTAGACATAAGCAGTGCTGGGTTGATGGTCCAAGACAAATGCGTTCAGTCTCTCACTGAACAATAGTTTTTAAAACACTAACAAACAGCTCTGCTAAGGTCCTCCCAAATTACATCATTTTGACACTTAGGTTTTCCCAGTATTCACATTACATCATCTTGACACTTAGTCTGGAGTTCCCAGGCAAACAAATTGCATTATTTAGCAAGATAACACCTGCTCAGGAAACTGCAACAATAAAAGACATTTCACATGTATACTCTAACTATTATTCCTTAAGTTAAGACAATAGAAAGAATGTGTTCAGCCAGATGCTTCAGCACCACTTTTTTCAAGTAACTTCAAAGACCATTTGAAATGCTTGGCTTGATTTTCCTTACAGCAGATGGCAATGTTGCAACAATCTTGAAGTTCACATTTTACAGTGTTGTCTTTCATTTAAAAACACAAGCCTGTATTTTACATTTATTTATACAAATGATATAATTATGTATCAAATTCTATTTGACTAGGCTGGCAGCCTTCGTCCATCTTTCCCCAATCTTCACAGTCACAATCTTATCAACTCTAAGAATTTAAATCTTCCTAAACAAATAAACATAATATGTTTGCATGATAGATTTATCTCTCAATGTATATTGCATCTCTGGAGTAAACTGTCTGTTCATATTAAACTTAACTAGATTTATAGTCACACATTCTCCATGGTCCTTTCTTGTGTTACACATCTGGAAACAGGAGGCATCATATGAGGGTGGTTGCTAATGAGGCTTTGACCTTTGGATGAATTGCCTTGTAAATCATATCATTGCATGACCTCTATCACTAATGGTTTAACAGAGACTCAACTGCATTACAGCTCCAAAATATGGATGCTATAAGAAAGACATCTCACTCCAGCCAGTAGAAATCTACATTTACTAAGATTATGGCAAAGCAATTGGCCACCGCATCCTAATTTTTATCATGCTAACCTCTTGTAGGCAGAGTTAGCAGACTTTCCTCTGTGAAGAAACAATTGCACAAAAACAGAAAAGCATGTTGAATAGTTTAGGCTGCTTTACATTCAACACTAACTTCAGTTGGGCAGTCTTAGGGCAATATTATTTGACTACATTTAACTATTTTACTACAATATCACCACAGCGAGTATTAATAGGATTATGTCTGAAGTTACTTCTCATGAAGTAGTTATATGTTCAGGCAAGGGATTTAATAGGAATTATTCTTGCAGACCTGCTCTTTTAGTGTGATATCTGTAGCTCTCTTAAGCTGAATACAGAGAAGTCACATTATTTGAAACATCAGTATATTAAATGAAGTTATGTGTATTACAGCTGCAAAGAATTATATCTTTAATACTACTTAGTTGTACAACTGTAGCTCTTTCAACAATCTAGCTGTATTTGGAAGGGAGTACAGCTATGACAGAAAATGCCGCCATAACAAATGAAAAATAGATGCTGAATGGAAGCCTGTTCACATGAACTTTAATACAAAAAATGCTGCTTTGGTTTCAGATACATTTTCATGCAACAGAAGAAACAGGTGAATCATATTTAGAAACATGCTTACATTAGGTTGATGTATACCGTCAGATGCCTCATTCTATTTCCATCTGCTAGACGCAGATTATTTTCCTTGGCCAACTAAATATTATAGCATGTTCTTACTAGGCACTCAGATATTAATGATGACAATTTATTAAATATGCCATTGCTATTGCATGTCAGATTAATAACACAAATATTGTACATGCTAAGATGCAGATTTTATTTAAGCAGCAATCCATTTCACAACTGTATAGAAATTCATATAGATGTATTCAACTGTATTTATTTAGTTTTGGAAATGTTCATGTGCATAGTAATTTATTTGCAAGAGAATATATGAAAAGAGCCACTTTATTAATGCACAAACAAAGTTTAGTTACATGCACAGTATATTAATACATACCCATTCTGTAACTTCATAAAATATGTAAACGTGAGCCTGACATATCTTTTCTGAGCTCATTTCCTTTCCACAGCAGCATAACATCCCTTTATACAAGTGTAGCTAAGCCGAGTCATACAATTTGTGAAATTAAACTGAAACAGGTGCGCAGTATCTCCAGAGTAAAATAATCTACAAAATAATGTCATTTCAGTCATCTGCAGAGTAAAATAATCTACAACATAACATCATTTCAGTCATTGTGCAGTTAGAACCTGTAAGACTACTGTCTATCCAAAATGCAACATTAATTCTAGTAAGCATGCTAAAAGAGTAACAATGAACTTTTCATGTGTAACATTTTATTTTTATTTTAGAATTTCTGACGAGGGTGTTAATCTCCCTAGGCTTTTAGCATATTTTCAGATAAGATCCAATGCCGTATTTATAATCACTAGGAGAGATTTAGTCAGGGCATAAAGAGATGTCCCCTACTCTTCTCCTCAATAAAGGCTATAGCAAGAGAGGAAGAGAGAGACAGAGAGAGAAACTTGTTATTGGACAGAACATGAGCGTAAAGAAGGCAAGGCTATTATCTGATGCATGAGATAAAAAAATGCATAAATCCAGACTATTGAGTTGCATTTGAGTGCACTTCTGAACTTGCAACTGGTTAAGCTGAAAGATGTAATTGATATATATATATATATATATATATATATATATATATATATATATATAGTCTGGTGTGCTGTGATGTAAAATAATTGAAAGAATAGAGTCAGAAATGGCTCAAGATGCCAGTTTATCGCAAGAATAAAGAGTGGTTCATATTCTTGAGGTGACTGCCCCATAGGATGAAAGTACTGGGAAGACTGTAAATTTTACCTATGCTGCTGTCCTATGAAGGCACTCCAAAAAACTGCTGTTCTTGAACAATGTAGGTATTTCATACATTTTTTTCATTAGCTGTTGAGCAAATATCCAACTGACATTTGTTTGGATTAATGCTTTTTTAGAATTGGGTGTGCCACCATTCCAAATAAGAGCTATACTATATTAAGAGGATCAGCCCCTTCATAGGTTTATAGGTGTGTACTAAGCTAATGGCCCTGGAGCCTTTACAAACCTAGCCCATAGGATTACCCTGACATCGGGCCACCCGAGCTTATTTCCCAGTGCCTCTGTCGAGTAGGGTGAATTCTCTATTTCCCATCACTCATCAAGGTTTCTCTTGAAGAAGGCCAGTGAGGTGCTCTGTTTGACATGTATGAGAAGTCTATTCCATAGCAAGGGCAGTCTCTGGGTTATGAACCTGTCCCTCCAGCACATTCTGTTGATTGTGGTAATGAGGTTGAGGTCACTGGAGTGTGTGGTGCAGAGGGATTGTGATTTCTTTAGATGTAGCGTTTCTAACAGAGCTGGGTCAGACATGTCAAGCAGAGATTGCCTCTAAGTAGGCGATATGAGACAGAGAATAGTTGGAGTTTTTTTATTCTGTCCATATAGGACAAGTGTTTAAGGCCTAGGATCCTCTTTGTGAGGTACTTTTGTGGCCTCTCCAGTTTTTTCAGGTATCTAGTGAGGTACATGCCAAATGGGGCATTGTACTCAATGACTGACCTAATGAGGGAAGAGTGGAGGGAGACAATGACCTCTTTCTTCCTGGATGCAAAACCCTTAGTAATGAGATGTGCCACATAGAACGACTTTCTGACCACAGTGGCAATGTGCTGGTCAAAAGAGAGGCTGCTGTCAACCTGTGTTCACAGATCTCTTATAACACCTTCTGTGTTCAGTCGACTATCATCGATGTGGTAATGCATGTGAACCGGGTTTTTCCCACAGGGGATGATGACACATTTTTTGGCATTGAGCTTAAGCCCATGGTTCTGACACCAGTCATTGGTCTCAGTGAGGCCTTTCTGTAGGATGTCAACATCACTTGGGGAGTTAATAATAGCTCCCAACTTGCAGTTGTCTGCGAACATTGTCAGGCAGAGACCCTTTGTGTTGGCCTGTACTTCAAAGAAGTAGATACCAAACAGGAGAGGACCCAGGACCGAACCCTGTGGGACTCCACTCATGACTGGTTGGCAGTCTGACTTGGAGTCCACTACTTTCACTCTGTGGGTTCTATCTGTGAGCCAGTTTGCAACCCACCTAGTGATATAGGGGTTGATGCCTAGCTTAGTGAGTTTTCTATGATGACTGACTCAAAGAAGTCGACCAAGTTAAGCAGGCATGATCTACCCTTCACAAAACCAAACTGTGAGGGATCCAGAGTTTGGAGATTCCCTATATCCTTGTTTATTAGGTCCATGATGATGGGTTCTATAGCATTTCATATCAGACTCAGCAGGCTAATGGGGTGATAATTGCCAGGGTCTGTAATTGCTCCTCCTTTGTAGAGAGGGTTGACTGTAGCAGTGTACCATTCGGTAGAGACAAAGCCTGAGGTGAGGCTGTGATTAAACAGGGCATACAGGTGAGGTGCCAGTTCACTCTGTAGTTCATGTAGAACACAGCCAGGGATATTGTCAGGTCCCATGGAAGCTGTAGCCTTGGCCTTGGACAGTGCTGTTTTAACTTGTGCAGCAGTAATACTGGGTGCTTGGCAATCTAGTGGTATTTTGATTGGTCCTTTGGGGAGAGAGAGGGGTAAAGTTGCCACTGAATCTGTCGGCCAGTATATTGGCAATATCTGTTGGCTCAGTATAGGAGGTACCATTGTGCAGTAGCTCAGAGCAAATTTGGGTATTGGCATGGAGATTCTTTACATAACTATAGAAGGCCTTGTTGTTGTCTTTACTATCTGCTGCAATTCTGTTTTCATAGCTAGCTTTAATGGATTTGATGAGGGATCTCATCTTTTTTTTGAGGCTAATAAGGGAGTTTTTCCAGTCTTGGGACTTCACCTTATTCCACATCAGTTTCCTCCTTCTGTTGTACCACCCAATTGGCTTCCTTTTTTTGGAGGAGAGCATCTTGGTTCTATTGGGTATGGCAAGATTCATGCATTTGTGTACGTGTTTGTAGATTGCATCGGTGTATGATTCGGCGGTCATGCAACTATTCTCCATTTGCATGGGTGCCATGAAGTTAGCCACCTCTGTTTTTAGGAGCCCAAAGTTAGCTTTGGGGAAGTTTTTCATGGTGGTTACCTTTGCGAGGGTGGGAGGAATGTGGATTTCCAGAGTGATTAGTTTGTTGTCGGCTCTAACCAGGGAGGAGTTAACTATTGGGGTAGAGCATTGGTTGCCCATGTTAGTAATGACCAGGTCAAGGATGTTGCTACCTCTAGTGAGGGTAAGAACGAGCTGGTCCAGGGCATTTGAATTAATGAATTCCAGGAAACATTGGGCAAGTGTGTTGGTACATGAGTAGTTTTCTCAGTTAATGGAGGGGTAGTTAAAGTCACCCAGTATGAGAGTGTTAGGATGGATCCTAATATTCTCCAATGTGCTTAGGAATGTGGAGTGTGAGTCTTGGGACATTGTTGGGGACCTATAGCAGGCTACAACCTGAATCACTGTCTTACCCAATGTTAGCTGCACCTGAAGTATCTCTGATGTGTTATGTTGGGCTACCAGTCTGGAGGTGTGCACATCCTTTCTGAATATGGAATCACCACTGCCTTTGGAGCTTCTGTCCAAGTTCTCGGGCCAAAATGTGTGGAATGAGTTATAGCCTGGTAGTGCAGGGGTGCTTTCTGCTGCCTTGAACTAGGTCTCTGTTACAGCATAAATGTTGATGTTCTCCATTTTAAGGAGTGCTTCAAGCATTTTCAATTTTACAGCCATTTGATACTTAGTGTGTTCGATCCATTGTCATAGACCCGAATACTCTGGGAGCATATATAGAAACAGTGAGGAATAGTAATGGTTTTCAAACATACAGATGGACTATGTGGTTAGATTTGAAAATGCACTAAGGTGGATTATTGAATTAACCAAATGTTATTATACTTCAAGGATATAAAAAGATTGTGTTTTACAGGCAGTAACCTAAGGTTTGCTAAATTATACAAGAAAGGGAAAAAGAAGATGTGACATTCTGGGGTGAGTGGGATCACTCACTGAATAACTGTGTATCAGAATGCATGAAATTTAAAGGGAATGGACATTTTTCAGTGGGCTGTCTGATAATGTAGTAAATAAGGCCATTAATGGAAAACATAACATGCAGTAATGATGCAGGAGGAAAAGGGAAAGAGACATAAAGTGTGTTAAATGAAGAGCAGAATGATGATGTAACAACACTGTGTGAAGAAAATAAAGAAGCTAATGACAATTTAAACACATTAGAGTTAAATGCACAAAGTAAAACATATGTGCTGGATGAAACTGCAATTTATCTGTAAACTAAATACCTGGTATTATAGATGGAAAAAGAAAAATCCTCAAAGAAAGAAAAAAAAAAAACAGGAGGTAGGAATGTCTCAAAAGCAACAGGTATTTAAGTAAATGAGAGGAAAAGACAATTCAAGAGTTTAGAAAAGAAAGGAAACCTGAAAGATGACAGGTGACTAGAGGCTACTTACAATTAATAGGAATAGCATAAAAAGTTAAAGAGGCAGATACGCTATTTTGCAGTGGCTGAAACAGAAAATTAATGCTGCTTTTTTACTGATATAAGATATTTTATTGTTGTAAAAGGAAGATGTTTGAGATATTATGGATGGAGGGTGCTATGGATATCTGAATCCGAAAACTGTATAAATGTCATTGCTTTAATTAAGCAAAATTTGGGAGACACATATGTAGAAAGAGAAATATAGGAGTCTGTAATGGCTATATGCACCAACAAAGGACTAACCAAGGGTTGAAATATTCAGTTTACTACAATAATACACAATGCTAAATGCAACAATAATATGTTCAGGGAATTTTGATTGCCATTTTGAAAGCATGTGGTAAAAAAAGAAAGATATAAGTGGGTATTACGTTAGATATAGTAAAGAAAAATTTACAAGTAGTAAAGAAGGAAGCACATACAGAAAATAATTGAAAAAATCAGACAGATTATTCTGTGTGAAAAATGTCTTTGTTAAATATAAATAGGTGCAGTAAGGTGCTAGGATTTACAGATGAAATGGCAAGATTTACAAAGATAGGAAAGGAACAAAGTAAAAAGAAAATGTTTGTTGCAGGTTTCATGTTAAACCCTGAGATGACAGAATATTTTAAGAGATTTTTGGAAGATAATTGTGGTAATTAGATGTTGTTATGAGATTCTGGGAAGTTGGTGATAAGCCTATAAAGTTAAACTGAGAAGAAAGAAAACAGTTCTGAGACATAAAAAATAGAAAAGGGGAGAAAATATTTAATGAAAACATGGACAAGATGTATTTCCCATTGAATAAACAGAGTTTATAATATTATAAGCAAAAAAGGGAAGGTATTTATGCAAAATGAAGAAAGATAAAAAAAAAAATGGTTGAAAAAGGTACAGCCTTAGTAGAGTGAAAAAGAGGTGTGGTTAATCCATTACTAGTAATTGAAATGCAAAAAGAATGAGTGCACATGGGTGTATTGAATGATGGAACAGCAGACTGTAAAATGCAAAAAGAGAAATGTGTAAAAGTAGATGCAAAGTAGATATAGATATACATAGACCAAAAATCCATTCAATCGAAACTTATATGATTGAAACAACAACACAGTTAATATATTTTAATGAAGTTTCACATCACCAGAATTTTAATCCAGGAAAAGAGGCAGTTGGCCAACATGGGCAAATTTGCCCTTTTATCCATAATACTGTAATCTCAGAGTTGGGGTATTAGGGGTGTGTGGAGGTGCAGCCCCCACATTGGCGGTATGAGGGTGAAGGTCCCCACTTGGGTGGGTTTGACATGCTTCAGTGTGTCTTTTTTTTAATGTTTGCCAACTGCATCTTTTCCTAGATTAAAATCCCGGTGATGTGAAACTTCATTAAAATAAGGCTTTGCTGTTGCTGTCGATCATGTAAGTTTTCGGTCTATTGAAGTAGCCCCATATATATATATATATATATATATATATATATATATATATATAATGTGTGTGTGTGTGTGTGTGTGTATATATATATATATATATATATATATGGCAGGAAGTTGAGAGAAACAGAAATGGAATGGAAAGAAAAGAGCTAAGTGAATGATGAATTGATAGAGTAAAAGTTGATATTAGAATAGAAGAAGATCTGCACTAAAGAAAGTTCAGTAAGGAGAGACACCAGGCATTGAAAGAATAACAGAAAATATTACAAAAACATGAATGAGGAGCAGTTACATATTTTAAGATAAGTACAAGAAATGTTGTGGCTGGAAGAAAGGTAGGAGAGAAAGCAAATGAATTTGAGTGCCATAACATTTATATGGAAAAGAAATGTAAAAGTAGATATTAAAAACTGGAAGCAGCTTCCAATGATGAACACAGACTGTGCATTGCTGACACAAATAATACAGATGAGATTAAGTTATAGGAATATAATGTAGCCTGATGTATATGGAACTCATAAGGAAAAGATTCAAGATTTAAGTTAAGAAAAATAATACTGATCACAATAATTGGGAAGGAAGGTAGGCTGATAATGAAATATATTAGCAAGGCATTTAAGAAAATTAATCATACAAAAATAGTAAAAAATATTAAAGAATTTTGGTTTCAGAAAAATGTGAGGGATTTAGTGTATGAAGTGTATAAAAATTCATATAAGACACCATATGTAAGTAGAGCTTTAGAGAACAAAATGAAAATAAAAAATACATTTAGACAGCGGTGTCATGTCTTGAGTCTGACATTATTTGGAGCACTAATGACTGCAATTAATAAAAGTAAAGAATTTGAATCAGAACTGAGAATGGAAGACTGCAGACAATGTCATGATCCTTATGTATATGTCTTACGCAGATGATATGTTATTTGTAGTGAAGGAGGAAAACAGTGCCTTATACGATCAATATCTTGTAAACTACCCTCAGTAGTACAAGGTCAAAGGTGAATCAAAGCCAGTATAAAACATATACAAGAAAGGGACAAACATATTTTAATATAAAGTATGTAAGATTTTGGACATTAGCTTTAGAAAATAAAATATGGTAAAACAGGCATGGAAAAGATAATAAGGGAAAAGCTTGTAATATGGCACATAACAAAATGTGCTTTTAATTAAATCAGTATTTTTAGAAAAATATGATATTTTGTTAGCTTTATATCTTCCTTGAATATATGGAGGTGGAATTGCTGAGCACAGTATTCTTAATATTTTTATGAAATTATCCAATTAAAATAAGAGTAGTTTACACAATGATACAATGGAAGATGAAGGGGTTATTGATAAGCTACATTCAGTCCTTTTTTAAAATTGATTACATTTGAAAAGTGTAGGAAAGATAGTGATGGGATAAAGAGAGATTTTGTAGAGGTTAGAAAAAAAAGTTTAAAAATAATTATGGGAAACTGCCACCTTTGGTGGCATAAAGCGATGAAGCCATGATTACAGTCAGGATGACTGAAGCTTCCTTAGCAGCATAGGTGTCACACACAGTTGGCCCAGGAGAATGAGGGAACCCATCCTGCAGGACAGTGGGTGGCTAAGCAAATGCTAGACCAAGGTGGTAGAAAAAGATTTAGCAAACCATTTCCTGTTGGCAGCCTTCATCACAGGTGTGTGCAGAAGACTGTTTTAACATGAATAAATATCGTAGGCTTCTATGGTGATGGTGATCACATATCCGCCATCTACCAGTATGGTTAAGCATTTACAAATGCCCTCATATGCTGAGATGCCAGTGAGGGAATAAAGCATCACCATGGCTGCCAGAATAATGTCTCCCTCTAGTCAACTTTCATTCTGATCCTGAGGGAAATTCCGATGAAAGCAATTGAGTGGTCCCTGCTTCATTGAGGAGAAGATTAACATTCAGCAGGCATGGAGCAAAACCACACAAAATAAGAATTTGTGGACTAGTCAAAGGAATGGAAGCTGCACAGAGAAGATTAAAATACAATTCAGTATGAGTAAAGGGGAAATGAGTACACTGATAATATAGCACTAGCCCCCAAGCCTTATGCAGTATTAGTCTCTATAGTAGTTTTACAAAGTGGAACAGCGTGTCAAAATCTGACAGATGTTTTATACAGAGGGTTAATAAGTTAACAGAAAGCTTGCAAACTAAAAAAAAACACAAACTAGTAAACAAAAAACAAAAAAGGAAGGAAAGAAGACCACAAGGAGCTGCCAAACAAACAACAGGTACTTTATAAAGCACTTTCATCCAGAATAAAGGATAACAGAAAGCTAGTGGAAGGAAAGATCGTTAACTACAGCTGTCATGACAATATTTTGCTGGTAAATTCCTTATGCAGCTGATACTAAGGAAGAGACATTCTGCTGAAAACCAAAGACTTATTCCAGTATGATATTCTTTCTTTTGAGTTGCATGGCACTCCAGAAACCTCCCAAGAGCTCTTCAAAAACCCTACCACCTATGTTAAAAACTTACCTAGACAATATTAATATACATTTTGAGGACTGATACCCATATCTAGCTGTAGTAATTTGATGTTGATTCACTGAATAAAATGGAATTAACTGTGCATGTCTCATTTGGCAAGATAGGCATAACAGGGTTTTAATATATCTGGCATGTCATAAAGAATGGTTACTGCCCAAAAAGGAATGATAGTTGAGTTAAGAAAATGGCCTATCTCAGAAAAAAAATCAATTAAATGTCCCTATCTTTTGGCCGAGTGGGATATTATCAGAAGTTTACATGACATTTATGAATAATAACACCCTCTGAGAAATGAGACCAAAGAAAATATATCTCTCAGAGTAAAGTTGTCAATAGAACCAGACACCAATTTTAGAATTCTTAAGGGGACATTATGCTCTAAGCCTCTGTTAGCATCTCCCAACTTTGATAACTCATGCAAAGCCTGTATGTCTGCACTGGAGGTGGATTTAGGAGGGCTGTAGTCTCACTGAACTTTAATAGGAGAATCTGATCTGATTCCTCACCAAAGGTTAAGAAAGTAGAGGCCAGATTTTCTGCAGTCATCAGATTATCCTTAGTCATCTAGTGGACATTTGGTCCCCAGAAATAATGGATCATGCCCAACCACAGTCTGATTACATCCACAACAGGGTAGGGACACAAAACTGTGCAGGTGAGACTTATTTCTACTTCTATTTAAGCTTAAAGTCCAACTCAGCTCAGGTTTAACCCACCACAAAGGGCATGGTCTTTCTCAAGTGCATAAACTATCCCAAAAGCATAAATCCTACAGATTCTGAGGACAAAGGTAGCACAGAGTCATTGTGCTTAGCACATGGAAGACTACAAATGACCCAGAAATGTAAATAGCTGTGAACATAATGCTTAGATCAGTGTTGTGAAAAGTCCATTGCAAATAGAGTATTTCTGTTTAAAGAAAGTGAATGTTTTTGTTAACTAGTATCAGATTCTTGAAGGACAGAAAGATACCTTGCTGTATGAGAAAGAACATAGACTGTAGTATAAAAGAAGGCTATAAGAAACCCTGTCAGACAATGTTTGTCCTTTCAGAAATCAACTTTGTGTCTAGAGAAGTGGCCTTGAAGAGAGAACCAATCACACTGAAGGAAGACCTTGAAGGAAAAAATACAAATAGTTCCTTAAGGTAAAATCATGAGAAGCCTACCAGCAGAGGCCTACCAACAAAGATTGTTTCCAAGCAGTATAAGACTGATTATAAAACATGGATTAAGGTACTGAGTGAGCTTTTGGTTAAACCTTACAACGTTATTTTAGCCTGAAAGAACCTGCTTTAATGTTGAACTTAATTTTTATGTCATAAACTGCAACTTTTTTAAGAATGGTTAGTTTCTTATATATATATATATATATATATATATATATATATATATAACTGGATATATGTCCATTTTCAGAAGAGGCCCAGGGAGATAAGCTCCAAGGTACATTTAGTAAAACACAGCAAACAAAATGACACTATTTTTGTATATACAGAAGACATTTCAGATTAACACAGAACTATACAATAAGGACAGAAATCATAGCAGTGAAAAATGTAGGAAGACTACATCATACAGGTGCAGTACAAAATAAGAGGGAGACAGTTTATTTTATATATACTATCACATAGTACACATATATATATATATATATATATATATATATATATATATATATATATACTATCAAAATCTCACAACATACTTGTGCAAGTCATTTGTAAGTTTCTTGGAAGCCAGTGCTTGCTTGCACGAAAGGGAAGTCTCTGTGTTCACCAGTGGCAGTGGTTAACACTGAGCAGCCTGCCTGTCCCTGTAGGAGTGGTTACTGCCTAGAAACTGTAGTTTTATTGGCCATTTTGGGTCAATTCCAAACTCCTTGATCTCTCTCTCTTAAAACCCTGCAGCCGTGTGGTTTTCGTGTCTTTCCAGGCTTGATAGTTGTTGCTGAAACACCTACCAAGAGGAGAAAATGCTGAGAGAAGAAAGGAGCCACTTTTGAGATTTTAAGTATTTTCTTGTGATTTATTTCTTTAAAAAACTGCATTGCCACCTACTTCTCGGCATTTTCTTGATTGCTAAAGTTGATATATGGGTTAGAAACAATATTTAGAACATACCTAGAGCCTGTTTACTGCATTTTTTGTGTTGCACTTAATTTAAAATTGTTCTTTCTTAAATTGCATTTTTCCTGCCTCTGACCTAGCACACGTGTTGGGATCATTTATTGCACTGTTCTGACTAGTTTGCTACTTGTGTGTCTTTGCTATCTTTAAACAAAGACAAAGGAAACCCAAAAAAACTTGCTATTTTCCCACTCTCTAATTTAAAAGAAAGTTCAGTTACAGAGTTGCTGTTCTGAACTGTTTGTAAGTTTCTTGGAGGCCAGTGCTTACTTGGGCTAAAGGGAAGTCTCTGTGTTCACCAGTGGCAGTGGTTAACACTGAGCAGCCTGCCTGTCCCTGTAGGAGTGGTTGCTGTCTAGAAACTGTAGTTTTATTGGCCATTTTGGGTCAATTCCAAACTCCTTGATCTCTCTCTCTTAAAACCCTGCAGCTGCATGGTTTTGGTGTCTTTCCAGGCTTGATAGTTGTTGCTGAAGCACCTACCAAGAGGAGAAAACACAGAGAGAATAAAGGAGCCACTTTTGAGATTTTAAATATTTTCTTGTGATTTATTTCTTAGCAAAACTGCATTGCCGCCTACTTTTCGGCATTTTCTTGATTGCAAAATTTGTTATCTGGGTTAGAAACAGTATTTAGAACATACCTACTGCCTGTTTACTGCATTTTTTGTGTTGCACTTAATTTAAAATAGTTTTTTCTTAAATTGCATTTTTCCTGCCTCTGACCTAGCACACACGTGTTGGGGTCATTTATTGCACTGCTCTGACTAGTTTGCTACTTGTGTGTCTCTGCTATCCTTAAACAAAAACAAAAAACAAAAAAATCTTGCTATTTTCCCACTTTCTCTAATTTAAAAGAAAGTTCAGTTAGAGAGTTGCTGTTCTGAACTGTTTGTAAGTTTCTTGGAGGCCAGTGCTTGCTTGGGCTAAAGGGAAGTCTCTGTGTTCACCAGTGGCAGTGGTTAACACTGAGCAGCCTGCCTGTCCCTGTAGGAGTGGTTGCTGTCTAGAAACTGTAGTTTTATTGGCCATTTTAGGTCAATTCCAAACTCCTTGATCTCTGTCTCTTAAAACCCTGCAGCCGCGTGGTTTTGGCGACTTTCCAGGCTTGATAGTTGTTGCTGAAGCACCAGAGGAGAAAACACTGAGAGAAAAAAGAGCCACTTTTGAGATTTTAAGTATTTTCTTGTGATTTATTTCTTAGAAAAACTGCATTGCTGCCAACTTTTTGGCCATTTTAGGTCAATTCCAAACTCCTTGATCTCTCTCTCTTAAAACCCTGCAACTCTCTTTTTGCGTGGTCTTGCACACGGAGCAGCGTCAGGCAGCACCGTTTAAACTATTCCCGGCTCCACAAAGACCGCTCTTCACTTTTTCCCTTAGAACTGCTTTAAATCTCAAAATAAGCACTCTATTTTCATTCTAAAGCCCTGCACTTGCTCGTATAAGTAATCTCATAGGTAAACACTTATAAACTTAAGCACTACATCCTCTTATACTCCTTTTAAGTACTTGCTCCCTATTGGTTCTTTCTGATCAGTCAATAAGTAGTTCCCTATATTATTCAGGCATGTCCAAAGGTCATTTTCAGGTTTACTCTCCAGTCCAGCTGGTGAATTTGGGAATCTTGAGGCAATGTTACAACTGCCTTATGTATACAGACAACCCTCTCCTCCTCCGAACAAGCTGAAATATATGTGAGAGATGCAACTATATAGCCAAACTGGAGGCTAAGCTCTCTCAACCCAGTACTGGCACAGCCTGTCGGGAGAAGAAGGTAACCACACACACCACAAATCCAGTCTCACATAGACCTATCGCATCAGCAAACCAAACACATAAACACACAAAAACATACTTGGAGGGTCTAAATAAAAATCTGCCTAAGCAGCAGAGACCTCCAAAACAGACATCCAAGCAACCCCTACCACAAAACAATACCCACGTAGCACATAGCTCACAAAGTCAGTGTGCCACACAGTCACAGCTCTTAAGGCTAAAAAACACACCTAATACACTTGTAATAGGTGACTCTATTGTCAGACACACTGACGTCCCACTCACCAAGCTGAACAAGGAGAAGGTCACTGTAAGCTGCCTGTCGGGTGCCAGGATCCGCCACATAACACAAGCACTCAGGTCACTCCAAAGCAAGTACAAATATGACTCCATCGTTGTCCATGCTGGTGTGAATGACCTGAGATGTACCTCCCTGGACTACATGAAAAAAGACATAGAGAAGCTCTTTGATCATGTAGCCCAGGCCGGTATGACCCTGACCTTGAGTAGCATCTAACCCTCACCAAGAATGATGCCACAGTATAAAGACAAAATGATCAATTTTAACAATTGGCTAAAGTATTGGTGTCATTCAAAGGGGATCAAGTGTCTGACTGCCTGGGATGACATGCTCGACAAGCCACGTTGCTTCGCTAGGGACGGCTTGCACCTGTCACCCCTGGGTTTTCAAATACTGGCAAAGGCTCTTGCTTTCCCCATAGTGCCTTTTTTAGGCAAGGCTCAAAAGACAAATCCACCTCCATAGACAACAGAAAGAAAAAAAAACTAAGGGTAATGCTGCTCAACGCCAGAAGTCTAAACCTCAAGATGCATGTACTCGAGACTCTCCTCAGTATGGAGAATATCAATATCTGTGCAGTAACAGAAACCTGGTTCAAGGCTCCCGAGAGCACCCCAGCATTAACAGGTTATACTTCATACCATGCTTTTCGGCCCCAAAACTTGGACCGAACCACTAAAGGAGGGGGAGTATCCATATTTATCAAAGATACCCACACCTCCAGGTTAGTGGCACTGCACGAAGCATCACAGACTATCCATGTGTAACTAACAGTGGGAAAAACTGCCTTTCAGTTTGTAGCTGCTACAGACTACCCTCCCAAACACAGGAACTTCACTCGGCTTTCCTGAGAACACTGGAGAATATGAAGGTCTCTCCAAACACCATTATATTGGGTGACTTCAACTATCCTGACCTAGCACACACGCAGTTGGGGTCATTTATTGCACTGTTCTGACAAGTTTGCTACTTGTGTGTCTCTGCTATTCTTAAACAAAAGCAAAAAAACAAAAAATCTTGCTATTTTCCCACTTTCTCTAATTTAAAAGAAAATTCAGTTAGAGAGTTGCTGTTCTGAGCTGTTTGTAAGTTTCTTGGAGGCCAGTGCTTGCCTGGGCTAAAGGGAAGTCTCTCTGTTCACAGTGGCAGTGGTTAACACTGAGCAGCCTGCCTGTCCCTGTAGGAGTAGTTGCTGTCTAGAAACTGTAGTTTTATTGGCCATTTTAGGTCAATTTCAAACTCCTTGATCTCTCTCTCTTAAAACCCTGCAGCCGCGTGGTTTTGGCATCTTTCCAGGCTTGATAGTTGTTGCTGAAGCACCTACCAAGAGGAGAAAACACAGAGAGAAGAAAGGAGCCACTTTTGAGATTTTAAATATTTTCTTGTGATTTATTTCTTAGAAAAACTGCATTGCCGCCTACTTTTCGGCATTTTCTTGATTGCAAAATTTGTTATCTGGGTTAGAAACAGTATTTAGAACATACCTAGAGCCTGTTTTCTGCATTTTTTGTGATGCACTTAATTTAAAATTGTTTTTTCTTAAATTGCATTTTTCCTGCCTCTGACCTAGCACACACGTGTTGGGGTAATTTATTGCACTGTTCTGACTAGTTTGCTACTTGTGTGTCTCTGCTATCCTTAAACAAAAACAAAAACAAAAAATCTTGCTATTTTCCCACTTTCTCTAATTTAAAAGAAAGTTCAGTTACAGAGTTGCTGTTCTGAACTGTTTGTAAGTTTCTTGGAGGCCAGTGCTTGCTTGGGCTAAAGGGAAGTCTCTGTGTTCACCAGTGGCAGTGGTTAACACTGAGCAGCCTGCCTGTCCCTGTAGGAGTGGTTACTGCCTAGTAACTGCAGTTTTATTGGCCATTTTGGGTCAATTTCAAACTCCTTGATCTCTCTCTTAAAACCCTGCAGCTGCATGATTTTCATGTCTTTCCAGGCTTGATAGTTGTTGCTGAAGCACCTACCAAGAGGAGAAAACACTGAGAGAAGAAAGGAGCCACTTTTGAGATTTTAAGTATTTTCTTGTGATTTATTTCTTAGAAAAACTGCATTGCCGCCTACTTTTCGGCATTTTCTTGATTGCAAAATTTGTTATATGGGTTAGAAACAGTATTTAGAACATGCCTAGAGCCTGTTTACTGCATTTTTTGTGTTGCACTTAATTTAAAATTGTTTTTTCTTAAATTGCATTTTTTCCTGCTTCTGACCTAGCACACACGTGTTGGGGTAATTTATTGCACTGCTCTGACTAGTTTGCTACTTGTGTGTCGCTGCTATCCTTAAACAAAAACAAAAAAAAAAAAATCTTGCTATTTTCCCACTTTCTCTAATTTAAAAGAAAGTTCAGTTACAGAGTTGCTGTTCTGAACTGTTTGTAAGTTTCATGGAGGCCAGTGCTTACTTGGGCTAAAGGGAAGTCTCTGTGTTCACCAGTGGCAGTGGTTAACACTGAGCAGCCTGCTTGTCCCTGTAGGAGTGGTTGCTGTCTAAAAAACGTAGTTTTATTGGCCATTTTAGGTCAATTCCAAACTCCTTCATCTCTCTCTTAAAACCCTGCAACCATGTGGTTTTGGCATCTTTCCAGGCTTGATAGTTGTTGCTGAAGCACCTACCAAGAGGAGAAAACACTGAGAGAAAGAAGGAGCCACTTTTGAGATTTTAAGTATTTTCTTGTGATTTATTTCTTAGAAAAACTGCATTGCCACCACCTTTTTGGCCATTTTAGGTCAATTCCAAACTCCTTGATCTCTCTCTTAAAACCCTGCAACTCTCGTTTTGCGCGGTCTTGCGCACAGAGCAGCATTTGGCAGCGCCGTTTAAACTATTCCCAGCGCCACAAAGACTGCTTTTCACTTTTTTCCTTAGAACTGCTCTAAATCTCAAAATAAGCACTCTATTTTCATTCTAAAGCCCTGCACTTGCTCGTATAAGTAATCTCATAGGTAAACACTTATAAACTTAAGCACTACATCCTCTTATACTCCTTTTAAGTACTTGCTCCCTATTGGTTCTTTCTGATCAGTCAATAAGTAGTTCCCTATATTATTCAGGCATGTCCAAAGGTCAGTTTCAGGTTTACTCTCCAGTCCAGCTGGTGAATCTGGGTATCTTGAGGCAATGTTACAACTGCCTTATGTATACAGACAACCCTCTCCTCCTCCCAGCAAGCTGAAATATATGTGAGAGATGCAACTATATAGCCAAACTGGAGGCTAAGCTCTCTCAACCCAGTACTGGCACAGCCTGTCGGGAGGAGAAGGTAACCACACACACCACAAATCCAGTCTCACATAGACCTATCGCATCAGCAAACCAAACACATAAACACACAAAAACATACTTGGAGGCTCTAAATAAAAATCTGCCTAAGCAGCAGAGACCTCCAAAGCAGACATCCAAGCAACCCCTACCATGAAACAATACCCACGTAGCACATAGCTCACAAAGTCAGTGTGCCACACAGTCACAGCTGTTAAGGCTAAAAAACACACCTAATACACTTGTAATAGGTGACTCTATTGTCAGACAGACTGACGTCCCACTCACCAGGCTGAACAAGGAGAAGGTCACTGTAAGCTGCCTGTCGGGTGCCAGGATCCGCCACATAACACAAGCACTCAGGTCACTCCAAATCAAGTACAAATATGACTCCGTCATTGTCCATGCTGGTGTGAATGACCTGAGATGTACCTCCCTGGACTACATGAAAAAAGACATAGAGAAGCTCTTTGATCATGTAGCCCAGGCCAGTATGACCCTGACCTTGAGTAGCATCTTACCCTCACCAAGAATGATGCCACAGTATAAAGACAAAATGATCAATTTTAACAATTGGCTAAAGTATTGGTGTCATTCAAAGGGGATCAAGTGTCTGACTGCCTGGGATGACATGCTCGACAAGCCACGTTGCTTCACTAGGGATGGCTTGCACCTGTCACCCATGGGTTTTCAAATACTGGCAAAGGCTCTCACCTTCCCCATAGTGCCTCTTTTAGGCAAGGCTCAAAAGACAAACCCACCTCCATAGACAACACAAAGAAAAAAAACTAAGGGTAATGCTGCTCAACGCCAGAAGTCTAAACCTCAAGATGCACACACTCAAGACTCTCCTCAGCATGGAGAATATCAATATCTGTGCAGTAACAGAAACCTGGTTCAAGGCTCCCGAGAGCACCCCAGCACTAACAGGTTATACTTCATACCATGCTTTTCGTCCCCAAAACTTGGACTGAACCACTAAAGAGGGGGAGTATCCATATTTATCAAAGATACCTACACCTCCAGCATAGTGGCACTGCACGAAGCATCGGAGACCATCCATGTGCAACTAACAGTGGGCAAATCTGCCTTTCAGTTTGTAGCCTGCTACAGACCACACTCCCAAAGACAGGAGCCTCACTCGGCTTTCCTGAGAACACTGGAGAATATGAAGGTCTCTCCAAACACCATTATATTGGGTGACTTCAACTACCCAAACATTGACTGGGAAAACTACTCAAGCCGAAACACCCTCGCCCAATGGTTCCTAGAATTTATAAACTCAAATGCTATGGAACAACTGGTCACCACTCCCACAAGAGGGGAAAACATACTGGATCTGGTCATCACCAACATGGGGTCTCTATGTTCCACACCAGAGGTATACCCCTCATTGGTAAGATCAGACCATAAACTAATCTCACTGGACATCCATATTCCATCCCTAACCCCAGCCAAAGAAACCACGGTGAAGAACTTCTCAAAAGCAAACTTCACACTTCTGAAAACCGAGGTGGAATCCTTCAAAGCCCCCGGGCCAGTGGAAAATACGGCCCAAAATGCAGAATCCTTTACAAAAGCATTCTATGGACACCTACAGAAATGCATGGAGCATGCTATCCCAAATAAAACCAAGACTCACTCCTCCAAAGGCAGGAGAACTGTCTGGTGGACCCCGGCCATAAATAAGCTATACAACAGAAGGAGAAAGCTACTACATGATAGAACAAAATCCCAAAAATGGAAGGAGTCTCTGATCAGTACTAGCAAGAAACTACAATCCCTCATAAAATCATCTAAGGCCAGCTTCGAAAGAAAAATTGCACAAGACACTAAAGATAATCACAAGGCCTTCTTTAGTTATTTCAGAAACCTGGGAGGCAACTCCCAGATTTGCTCTGAGTTAGTGCAAAATGGCAAAAAATACACTGAACCCACAGACATTGCCAACATCCTGGCAGAAAGGTTCAGTGCAAACTTATCCCCCCCTTCCCCCCCAAAAGAGCAAATGTCTATCCCAACAGAGTGTAGCCTTCCTGAGATCACAGATGTACAGGTGAGAGCTGCCCTCTCCAAAGCAAAAAACACAGCATCAATGGGACCAGATGGTGTCCCGGGTTGCATCTTACATGAGCTCCAAGAAGAACTAAACCCTCATATAAAGTCACTGTTCAATCTCAGCCTTACTACAGGATATGTACCCAAGGAATGGCATACAGCAACAGTGGTCCCACAAAACAAAGGTGGTGCCACAACAGACCCCGGAAACTATCGCCCTATAAGCCTGACTAGCCTGGTCTGCAAAGCTATGGAGTGTATAATCATGGAAATTATAAACAAAGACATTGGGAACCTCCAGACACTGGATCCTACCCAGATCGGCTTTGTTAAGGGCAGATCTTGCCTCTTGAACCTAGTCGACTTCTTTGAAAGAGTTACCAAAACCATAGATGAAGGGAAAGTAGTCCACACAGCCTAACTGGACCTTGCAAAAGCCTTCGACACAATACCCCACTCGGGCATCATAAATAAGCTCACCAGCTTAAATATCAACCCCTATGTCACAATATGGGTTGCAAACTGGCTCAGGGATCGAACCCACATGGTCAGAATAGCAGGTGCCATGTCAGACTCTTAACCGGTTACAAGTGGCATCCCACAAGGCTCAGTCCTGGGACCTCTCTTGTTCGGTATATATTTCTCCAAGGTGCAGGCTAACACGGGTGGACTATGGCTGACCAAGTTCGCAGATAACTGCAAACTGGGTGCCATAATTGACTCTCCGGCTGACACAAGCATCCTCCAAAAGGGTCTCACAGAGACAGATAACTGGTGCCAGTGCCATGGCCTAAGGCTAAATGCCAAAAAGTGCATAGTCATCCCCTTTGGGAAAAACAAAGTGCCCACAAATTACCACATAGGTGGTAATCCATTAAGTACGGAAGAAGTAATTAGGGACTTGGGGA
Source organism: Protopterus annectens (assembly GCF_019279795.1). Taxonomy (NCBI): domain Eukaryota; kingdom Metazoa; phylum Chordata; order Ceratodontiformes; family Protopteridae; genus Protopterus; species Protopterus annectens. Next base: position 318,962,297 of record NC_056732.1, on the reverse strand, counting down.
CCCAAGTAGATAGCAATCTCTCCTTTGACAATCACGTTGCCAAAGTGGTTAGAAAGACCTTCTATATAGCCCACCTTATCATGAAAGGGTTCACATCTAGATCAAGAGAGGTCATTGTGCCCCTCTACTCATCACTTATCAGGCCCATAATTGAATACAATGCCCCATTTGGAATGTACCTTACCTGACACCTGCAACAACTGGAAAGACCCCAAAAGTACATCACCAAGAGGATCAAGGGGCTCAAACAGATGCCCTATGCAGTTTGACTAAAGAAACTCCAGCTCTACTCAGTTATGCATCGCCTACTCAGAGGTGATCTGTGTCTGACGTAAAAAGCCATGTCCAACCCAGAATTAATGGACATGCTTCACCTCAGGAAATCCAAATCCCTTAGAGCTACACGCTCCAGGGACTTGAACCTCAGCACAGAAATAAATAGGAAATGCTGGAGGGACAGATTCATATCCCAGAGGCTCTCCTCACTCTGGAACAAAATCCCAATCCATGTTAGGCAGAGCCCCTCACTGACCCTCTTCAAGAGAAATCTTGACGAGTGGATGGGAGATCATAAGTTTACCCCTGGGATCTCTTCTATGTCCCTGCTTGACAGAGGTACAGTAAACTAACCTTAAAAGGGCTACCTTCTGTGACCTACTATACAGAGTCACAGTCAACTAATCTAAAAGGGTGTTGAAAGCCAAACACACTCTGGCTAGGCTTATAAATGCCCTAGGGCAGATAGCCTAGTATCAACCTATGAAGCTATGAACCTATCACTTATCTGACTCAGACTGTCATAAAATCTAAATGCCAAATGTTCACATAACCAAAAGTGTAAATTTCGGAAAGTCGACAACTCAGGAATGCCGCCTTTACCAGAACTACCTGGACATCCGGTTAGGCCCTATGAAAGTTTTGCAGGGAGGTAAAGCCCCCCTGCACTCCCACACATCCTACTACTATAGTAAATCTGAGATTGCACTACAGTGAGGGAAAGAGTAAATTTCCTGATCCCCACTATAGTGCGATCTTGAGTCTAAATGATGAATCCAGAAGAGCAAATGCACAATAGCATTAGCTCTTGTGGATTCAAACATTTAAAAATCGATGTTATAACACCTTGGAAGAGTGCCTTTCAATCTTCTAAGGCCGCATAACTGGTTTATGACATTTTCATGACAAACTGATACACACACACACACACACACACACACATATATAAATATATATATATATATATATATATATATATATATATATATATATATATATATATATCTATATATATATATATATATATATATATATATATATATAGGTCCCATTTAATCACAGACCATATGTTCAAAGTTTTGAAATACAGACATTCTGAATAGGAAATTGCATACAACACAGACCGGGAGATTTCCCTTGTCCTCGCTGTAGTGCGATCTCGGAGTTGGTATATTTAAGTAGGGGGGTGGGGGGTGCAGGGGGCAAAGCCCCCCTGCTATACACAGTTTAATGTGTGCTTTTTTATTTTTACGGGTCTAGTTCACATTTTCGAACATTCAAATGTTTGATCATATGGTCTTGGCCATATGAATTTTGAACATTTGAGCATTCGGTTATGTGAAGTAGACCCATATATATATATATATATATATATATATATATATATATATATATATATATATATATATATATATATATATGTATATATACATATACACACTATATATAGATATAGATAGACATAGATATATATGTGCGTGTGTTGATTTATCGAAAAGCATACACACTGACAATCAGGTGATCAGTGCCAGCATTTTGAAAAGTCAACATAAAATTATTGACAGAATCACAGAAAAATAAAAATAAAATTGGAAAAGTAAATAATCAGTTTCTTTTTGAGGCCTGATCACCAAAACCCCCTACACATTTGGTAGTGTCGTGGTGCAGGGTTAGTGTTAGAACACCTTCCTTCACCACCTTACTAATGCATGCTAACCCTAACCCTGATCCCGCGTCTGTCTTTACCTTTAATCCTACCTTAGAAAAACCCTTTCTGTAACACTGCCAACATAGCAAATACTCAAACATAAAGACACACACACACACACACACACACACACACACACACACACACACACACACACACACACAATCGATCACAAGTCTAGCCTGCATACACTCACACAAATGCTTTCACTCCTAATGCCAAAACCTTCAGCGTATTTGAAATTTCTGTACTAGTTATCCAAATCTACACTTAACTTATCCTTATACATTCAGTGTTCTGCTCATCTGATATCTTCAATGTTATATGAACAAATCACTCAATAGCATTTTAAAATTATTCCCACCACTGACAAGCAGCTGATTTGACACAGTGAATGGCACTCAAATAAGTACAGATATATACATGTATGTATGTATAGTCATCTATCTATCTATATATTATACATGTGTAGATATATGTGTGTGTGTGTGTGTGTGTGTGTGTGTGTGTGTGTGTGTGTGTGTGTGTGTGTGTGTGTGTGAGTGTGTGTGTGTGTGTGTGTGTGTGTGTGTGTGTGTGTGTGTGTGTGTGTGTGCGCAGTGTGCCGCCTCATTAGTTCCCAGTGCCTCTATCAAGAAGACCCACTGGAGTGATCCCCAGGGTGAAGTTTCTATTTCCCATCCACTCATCAAGATTTCTCTTGGAAAGGGCTAGTGAGGTGCTCTGCTTGACATGTATGGGAAGTCTATTCCAGAGCATGGACAGTCTCCGGGTTATGAACCTGTCCCTCCAGCATGTTCTGTTGATTGTGGTATTGAGGTTGAGGTCTCTGGAACATGTGGCGTGGAGAGATTGGGATTTCTTTAGATGCAGCATTTCTAACAGAGCTGGGTAAGACATGGCTTTGTAAGTCAAGCAGAGATTGCCTCTTAATAGATGATATGAGACAGAGAATAGCTGTAGTTGTTTGAGTCTGTCCATGTAGGACATGTGTATAAGGCCTAGGATCCTCTTTGTGAGGTACATTTGTGGCCTCTTCAGCTATTGCAGGTGTCTAGTGAGGTACATGCCAAATGAGGCATTATATTCTATTACTGGTCTAATGAGGGAAGAGTAGAGAGAAATGATGACCTCGTTCTTCCTGGATGAAAAACCATTGGTAATGAGATATGCCATATAGAAGGACTTTCTGATCACAGTGGCAATGTGGTGGTCAAAGGAGAGGTTGCTGTCAACCTGTGTCCGCAGATCTCTTATAACTCCTTCAGTATTCAGTGGACTCCCATCGATGTGATAATTAATGGGAACTGAGTTTTTCCCAAAAGGAATGATGCATTTTTTAGCATTAAACTTAAAGCCATGGTTTCGACACCAGTCATTGGTCTCAGTGAGGCCTTTCTGTATGATGTCTGCATCAGTTGGGGAGTTAATGGCTCCCAGCTTGCAGTCGTCTGTGAATTTGCTCAGCCAGAGTCCCTCCGTGTTGGCCTGGACTTCTGAAAAGTAGATGCCAAACAGGAGAGGACCCAGGACCAATCCCTGTGAGACTCCACTTGTGACTGTTTGGCAGTCTGACTTGGAGTCCGCTACTTTCACACTGTGTGTTCTGTCTGTGAGCATGTTTGCAACCCACCTAATGATATATAGGGGTTAATGCCTAGTATGGTGAGTTTATCAATAATTCCTAAGTGAGGAATGTTATCAAAGGCCTTGACCAGATTGAGGTAGGGTGTATGAATTGCCTTACCTTCATCCACCGCTCTAGTGACTGACAAAGAAGTGAACCAGGTTGAGCAGGCATGATATATATATATATAGAGAGAGATAAAATATGTATATTTATATATATATATATATATATATATATATATATATATATATATTCTCCGGTTAGCCAGCGCAAGGCCAGTGAGGAGCACAGCTCATCACTGGGTCGGAGCGCGGATGAAAGGAGGTCGCCTCTCTCCAGCAGTGCAACGCATGTTCATGGGGAACCGGATGCTAAATCATTCATAGACAACCTGATTCTGGGTCAGGGTTTCGTACATAGCAGAGCAGCAAAAAGTTGCGAGCTATATATATATATATATATATATATATATATATATATATATATATATATATCCTTACACATATGTGCAGACATATATAAGCTATAGTAATTGTATATGTCACATACCACAGATTATAAGGAATTTCTGAAGGCCACATGATGTGTAAAGACAATGCGTCTCTTGTTTCTAGTGAGTGACACATACCATTTTTCTCCTTTCAATTCAGTTACATTAGAATTGCTGGAAACATTTACCATGTGATGAGCATGTAACATACATCTTCTTAGTACTTCGTGACAAAACAAAATTTACTTCTTCCACTGGTCAAAAGAAAGCTTTTGCCAATAGTAACTTTTTAAATGACATAGGTAATAAGTCACTTTTTAGCATTTCTGATATAGATATGGGCTTGATGCAGTGCCTGTGAAAATGACAAAGGAATTTCAAAATATCCTATATTTTGAATTAGTAGAGGTGCTACTGTCTGTGAGGTTAGTCTACCATCAAACTTTATTGCACGTGGTCTCAATCCTAAAATAATTCTTTATATCATCTCAGGCTACCATATGTGAAACTTTAAGGATATTAGGCAGAAATAGAAGCATATGGATATCTGTACATTGCAGTGCATAGCCAAGAAGTAGCAGTTGATCAGATTTATCCGACAGCAGGCAGTGAATTTCAATGTGTAGACAGCAAGCTCATAGCAAGGTCTCATCAAATATCAACACCCAAGAAAACATACAGAACATTAGACTGTATAAGGCTGACATCCAGGTGCATCCCTGTATTTTAATTGTCATCCTGTACTGGCATCAACCTGTCAGATCCTTCATAATAATAGGAAAGTTTGAAAATATTTTTGATGGGACTGAACTTGATAACAGTGAAGACACTCCTGTAATCATTTTGAAATTAACAAGTATGTTGTCCAGATAGATATAAAGTACAGAACCCCCCCCCCTCCTTTCACAAAAATCACTGCTTCAGAGCTGTTGTTTTTTCTTAGGCACATTCATCTTAAATTAAGATAAATTCATATGCATTTATTAGAAAGCTCACTGTTATGAATACACATATTTCATTAGCTCTTGAGCAAAATGTGTTCCAAAACTTATTATAACTTATAAACTTCATGAAAATTTAACTTTAACAATAGAATCCTTCATTTGTGCCATGAGTCAGTAGATCAATGATGAAAACAAATGCAGACTCAATGCAAAATGTTAGGCATATGTTAAACAAACAGCCAAATGCTTTTGTCTATAAGGGTATTATAAAGACTTCATCAGAGCACTGAGCTTTCCACACAGTGATCCTCTACCCTTAACATTCTAATCTTAAATTTCTTCTACACAGATAACTGTTGAAAGCTATATTGTGGGCCGGCTAAACCCTGCTCTACTTGCCTTTGCTATACTCGGGCTTGCTCCACGCCCCACACTGCCCCCATATACCACCCGCCCCAAGTACTGCTAAATTTATACTTGTATGGTCACACCCCTTTTCTTTACATCCAACCACCATGATCAAGGGTCACTCTGCTCCTAAACCCAGTCTTCTCCTTCTCTTCTTACAATACCCTGTTCAAACTATAATCCTTTATAATGTATCAGCTACCTACAAAATTATCACTAACAAAACCACTACTCTTTTGCCTACTACCTGTAATGGTCACTCTATACCTCCATACAACTTATGAAAATCAGTACTATCTAGGATTCTACTACCCAAAGTACCAAACCTCTTGTATCCAGTACCTCATTTAACCATCTCCCTCTTATCCTACTCCTCATCTCCTGTATCCTGTCACCCTATTAGATTCAAAAATTTCAACCCCAAAACCAAACACTATCAAAAACTAATAAATAAACTTCTAAAACTCTTAGTCAGTCCACACTACAACCTATTAACTGACGGAGATATTCACCCAAACCCTGGCCCAACCACTGCTGTGGACACTGACTCCCAAGCTTTCAACCCCAATAGCACTATACCTCTAAGCAGACCCACTAGTTCACTCCTAGCCTTTCACCTAAATATCAGAAGTATAAACAACAAAGTCCATAACCTACATGCCCTCTTAGATGTCCATTCTTTATATACTCTGTCCCACTGAAACCTGGCTAAATAATAAGGTTCTACCACCGGGATATAACATAATAGGAACTGACCGCTGTACAACAAAGGGAGGTGGGGTAGCTGTAATTTAGAAAAATACACTAAAAGTTACTAGAGATCCCCTTCCACCACCCAGTTTTGATAAAGCGGAAATTCTTCCCACCAAACTACAAATTAACAAAAACAAATATATAAATATTGTCTGTATCTATATTCCCCCAGGCAATAACACTAACATCGTAGAAGACATACTCCACTGGTTAACCAACAACTACCGCCAGGAAACCTTTGTGCTTGGAGATTTCAGTATAGACTGGAACTCATACTCCTTAGAATCCCCTTCCACCCATATATATCTATATGGGTTTACACAAATTATATCCTCCCCCACTAGGATCAGTAAACCCAATAAAAAGAAAGCATCCTAGACTGGATATTTATCAATAGTCATCCCCATATGTATAAAGGTGGGACTCTCCATGGTGACCTCAGTGATCACTCTCTAAGCTATATCATCAGACATAAAACTGATGATCCCACCAGCCCACTCTCAAAACAATTAAAAACAATAAGAACTTCAATCTCGCCATCTTCCAAAATGAACTAAAAGCATGTAACTGGTCAATCCTAAAATGGCTGCCAATTGAAGCTGTAGTATTCTTTAATACTAAATTTCTTGCCATACTTGACTCACACGCCCCTGCATATACCATTAGAGCTAAAACAAAAACTGCACCATGGCTTACAAAGGATACCAAAGCAAAGATCAAACTTAGAAATACAATATGGGCCACCTGGTGCAACACCAAAGTCCTTCTAGACCATCTGTGATATCGGCAGCTTCGTAATGACACAAAAAATCCATTCTGCTAGACAAGAAAAAAACTACTATTATAATCTTCAACAAAGACATCAAAATAAACCTCAAAGGTTTTGGGCAGGTATAAATAAACTCCTACATCCAGGACAAGCCACCACTCCTACCCCTTCCACTTCTACCCATAAATCTCCAAAAGAGACTGCCAACACCTTTAATAGCTTTTTTACTGAGACTGTCCAGACACTTGCTAGCCATCTAACACCCACAAATACTAATTTGATCATAACCTTATCCACTACCCATCTCCCCTTAAGTTTCCAACCAGTCTCTAGCTCACTTATCCGATCTCTGCTTAAAAAACTAAAACCGGCCACCCTATCTGCAGATCTTCTATCTACAGAGTGCCTACAAAAAGCCGCAGATGTCATAGCTTATCCAGTCTCAATCTTGATAAATAGAACCATATCTGAAGCCTCCAACCCCTCCATTTGGAAAACTTCCCATGTCATACCACTCCACAAAGGTGGCAATTCCACAGAACTATCAGATTATAGACCCATTGCAATACTTTCACCACTGGCCAAATAATGGAGAAATGTATTCATAAACAACTCTTGCACTATCTCATACACAACAATCTGCTGACTAACTCTCAGCATGGCTTTAGGCCACACCATAGTACCTCCTCTGCCCTCATCTCTTTCTCCAGTGTCATAAATCATAACTGTAATAACAACAAACTATCCTCAGCCCTATTCCTCAACCTATCCAAAGCCTTCGATATGGTCAACCACCAACTACTCACTGCCACTTTGAAATTCATTTCCTTGAATAACCATGCCATTCAGTGGTTTCAATCCTATCTGAATGGCAGACAACAGGCTGTCCTATGGGAGGTAAATTTATCTACTCTACTCCCCCTCTCCCTTGGAGTTCCCCAGGGCTCTATCTTAGGACCTCTTCTCTTTTCAATCTTTATTAATGACCTTTACTCTGCCATTCCAGAGAAACTGCAGTGGTGGTGCTGCAGTAGCATTGTTGCCTCACAGTATGACGTTGTCCTGTTCAATTCTCAGCTAGAGTGTCTTCTGTGTGGGGACATGCGTGAATGGGTGTACCTTCGTTGAAGGTTGTGCTTCAGAGCTGGCAACTCGGCATGTAAAAATCTACTGCCAATCATTAGCGGACCGGAGTTCCACTGTGGCGACCCCTATCCGGGAAAAGCCGAAAAACACAAACAAACAAACTCTGCCATTCCAGATACTACATGCATACAATACGCAGATTATTCCACGTTGATCTGCTCAGCCTCCACCTCATCTGACCTGCATACGCTATCCCAGAAAACATCTATCACAGTTGAGAACTGGCACTCATGCTGCCCTTTGCTCTTGAACCCTAAAAAAACAAACTACTACTTTTCTCCCCCACTCACAGGTCAACACCACTTTCCTTTATGATTTCCTCTAATAATGGAACTGTTATTTCCCCTGATAACCATACTAAACTCTTAGGGGTAACTATTGATAATAACCTTAAATTTGGCGTGCATATCAATCAAATCATTAAAACCATTAATAAAAAACTGGGCTCCCTATATAAAAATAAACCTTTCCTTACCCCACTACAAAGACTGCCATTGTCCACACTCATTTTCTCTCCAGCCTTTTCTATGCCTCCTCCATTTTCACTAACTTGAACAAACCTGAACTCTACAAACTCTCAGTCACATTGCTAGATTTGCCACTGGCTCTACTTACAGAACTCACCACTGTCAAAACCTTAAACCTTTAGGATGGCTAGAATTGACTAGTTCACTTCAGTATACTCAACTTGTAGTAGCCCACAAAATTCTCAACCAACCAGATAATACCCCTGCACTTAAAAAAATTATTTATCCCCACAGGAACACAAGGCCACTGAGATCTTCAAACAAACTACTAATTCAAACACTGAAAAATAACAACTCAGTTGGTGACTCCTTGTTTTCTAACTCGGTTGGAAAAATTTGAAATTCACTTCCAGCTGATCTAACACTAGGACCATCATTAAACCAATTCAAGAAAAATCTGAAACAGTATTTCATGACACACTGGCTTTGCTCCTGCCAGAATCCAGACTAACTCCTTCCATACTATACTATACTATACTATACTATACTATACTATACTATACAAAACAGTATTATAAGGAATACCTAGCTGCTTCTATCTGACTGTCTGTAACCATATAAGATTCAGCTTCTTCTTCATTCAGCTTTTTCCTGGTTAGGGATCACCACAGCGGACCACCTGTCTGCTCATGATTAGCAGTGGAGTTTTACGGTGTTGAGTTGCCAGCCCGGCACCCAACCTTCCACAGAAGGCACACACACTAACATCTAGGGCCAATTTAGATTGTCCAATCCACTTACAGCATGTCTTTGGGATGTGGGAGGAAACAGGAACACCCAGAGGAAATGCCTGCGACCAGAGGAAGGACATCTGGACTCCGCACAGAAGGCACCCCAGCCGAGGATCGAACCGGAGAACCTCTTGCTGTGAGACGACAACACTAACCACTGCACCACCATATCTTAACCATATAAGATTCAGCTATGTCTGACAAAAATTGTTTTTAATGTTCATGCTTAATTTCAATGTAATCTTTTTAATGTTGGAGCTTTTCTCCCGGGCCTCTGCTGAAAATGGACATGTATCCAGTCAGACTATCCCAGTGAAAAAATGTAAAATAAAATAAATAATAAATAAAATAAATAAATGTTAGCACTCAAAATGCCAAGTGCTGGAAAGCCAAAAGAAAAAAAAAAACACAGGATAAGAACGAATTTTGAAAATCCCTTTTCCACACCCCCTGAACTTATATATACCAACTCCAAAATCAGCATACCTCAAAGAAAAAGGACTATTTTTGAGAAATGCAATCTCGGACTTGGTATATCCAAGTCAGATCTTTCTGCCATTCAGTCTCAGTGTTTAGGGATTCGCTATAGTGGGTCCTGACATTTCTAATGGCTACCCACTGATACATGCACTCTTACACACAAGCACCCACACATGAGTGAATATCAGGTCATTAAAACACACTAGACTGAAACTCACATGTCTGAAATTTTTGACTGAAAAGTAGTTTAGTGAAATTTCACTTGAAGAATTGCCATATGACTGAATACTCATTTCACTGAAACACAAATGAGAGATAAGTGTTGAAGTGCATATGCAGTATGTGATGGTGTTATTTCTGAGGATATGATTTGCTGTGGCATGAAGTATGGAAAATGCGTGGATTGAGGTTTACTATCATAATGTGGAAGGGCACTTCACGAAAATGATTTGGTTGAATGCATAGTTTAAAAGTTTCGTAATACCGAGCTGAAATATTCCAAACTCATGTTAATGAAAGTAGTTTTTATTCACTAATATGAATTCAGTGTTGTGAATGGAGATCACAGAACAGTGAGAATTGGGAGGTTTACCCTTTTCCTCACTGTATGTAGTGTGATCTCTGAGATGGTATATATAATTTGCAGGGATGCCCCCCACATGGGGGTCCAGGGGGGGGGTCTTGCTACCCTGCAAAACTGTAAGAGCATGTAGATGTTTGTGTGTAAGTGTGTGTGTGTGTGTGTATATGTTTTGTTGATGTTCGAGTGTCCAGACACTAGAACATCTGAGATAAACCTTACAAAGCTGCTGTGAATTCTGTCAAATCAAAGTTATCTGCTTTTGTGCTATCATGCCTACCCTAACCTCAATACTACCAACATAGAATTCCCATGGCATCTTCACCACAACAGCCTGAGGGTCTGACATCACCTCCTCATAGCTGAATATATTCCAAATACTTGCGAATGTTAACCATTGTGCTAATGATTTTTGACATTGTTACAAAACGACATTACCAAAGTCAACAAAAAATTTGATTAATTAATTAAAAAAGATTATGCCGTTCAGCATTATGATAGTAAACTGTGGATTGGCAGTGCCACATATCAAGTTACATCCCCTAGATGTATAGATGGTTGTGCTTGTGCGCCAACACTAATTCACTGTGCAGTGTGCTTTTTTTTCTTTCTTTTTTTCTTTTTTCCATGGTTGTATTATTGTGAAGTTAGTATATATAATTAAGGCAGAGCAAATCCCCTCACTTGGGTGGGTGTGTAGAAGCTTACCCCCTGCAAAAACAGTTTTGTGGTGTATTGTGCTACGCAGAATGCTTTGTATGAAACACAAAAACAAACACACACACACACTTGCACACGCGTGCACACACACACACACACACACACACAAATGCTTAAGCACTCACACATGTAGACATACATAAATACTCAAAAATACACAACATTTGCAATGCATATATGTCTGACATACATTTCCTACAGATGATTTACTTCAGGTTCTTAAATATAGGCTTAGATTCAAGTAGTGCACATCACAGAAAGGGTCTCTCTGTCTGGCATAACAAACTTTGATCTGTGTTAAAGCTCAAGCAGGAAAAAACTCTGCAGTGTATATCTGGAATTTTAAGAAACAAAAAGTCAGTGGATGCATTACAATAAGTAACCTTAGTCAATTTGCCTGCTATTTCTCTTTTGAGTAATAAACAACAAACCATAAAAGCAGCCTATGACAGGAATAACCATAATCCAGTTAAAATTTATCTGATGAGTTATTTTTATGAGAAGGGATAAGCAACATTTATGACCTTTTTCTTCACTAACCTCTAGTTTGTCTACAACCTTCAACAACTAAACACAAAGTTATGTGGAAATGTAAACTTAAACTGAGCAGCTTTCCTACAAGTTTTAGAGAGAAACTTGCTAGATCATAATGCATCTGTTATTGAGGACTGTTAAAATTAGTAATCTAGTCTGTCATTGGAGAGATATCAGGACAGAAAACAATTTGTATTTATTTTTTATGTGCAATGTATTTTCTTACTTGCATAAGGCTCCCTTGAAAGATGCATAGGTTTGTATTAGAAATGTTGCATTAGAAAAATATGTGATTCAAACTCTGAGCTTGGAAAATAAATATGCATACATCATGCTTAGTGTATAAGTGTGTTTTGTTGTAATACTGTTAGCTTATTTGAAATTTGACATTACAGTGGAGAACTATTTTTCAGTATTTATGTATACCAAAATGTGTTAAATGAAGACTAGCAACTGAAAAAGAAACATGCCGCTTGATGACAGGAAGAACTATATTTATGTTTAAAGTATACAAATGAGACATGCCTAACTTTGTTTATTTACAGTGTTGTAAAATATGTGTCTAGTCACTCCTACAATGTTTTTGTGCCATCTTTAAGTTGCGGTTCCAAGTTGCAGGTAACATATTTTGGGATTAAGCTGTATAAAACCATCACACATGCACCCCACCCCCATCTGATCAGTTGACAGAAGAGTGCAGTTCAAATAATCCATGGTCAGAGATATCAGTCTGATGTCGGACCATTTTTTGAGCTTCGGTTTGAATTTCCCCTTTAAGTGTACAGCCTGTGCCAAGCTTGGCTTATGAGCATTTCTATCAGTCCTGGGACCTCTCTTGTTCGGTATATATTTCTCCAAGGTGCAGGCTAACACGGGTGGACTATGGCTGACCAAGTTCGCAGATAACTGCAAACTGGGTGCCATAATTGACTCTCCGGCTGACACAAGCATCCTCCAAAAGGGTCTCACAGAGACAGATAACTGGTGCCAGTGCCATGGCCTAAGGCTAAATGCCAAAAAGTGCATAGTCATCCCCTTTGGGAAAAAACAAAGTGCCCACAAATTACCACATAGGTGGTAATCCATTAAGTACGGAAGAAGTAATTAGGGACTTGGGGACCCAAGTAGATAGCAATCTCTCCTTTGACAATCACGTTGCCAAAGTGGTTAGAAAGACCTTCTATATAGCCCACCTTATCATGAAAGGGTTCACATCTAGATCAAGAGAGGTCATTGTGCCCCTCTACTCATCACTTATCAGGCCCATAATTGAATACAATGCCCCATTTGGAATGTACCTTACCTGACACCTGCAACAACTGGAAAGACCCCAAAAGTACATCACCAAGAGGATCAAGGGGCTCAAACAGATGCCCTATGCAGTTTGACTAAAGAAACTCCAGCTCTACTCAGTTGCGTACCGCCTACTCAGAGGTGATCTGTGTCTGACGTAAAAAGCCATGTCCAACCCAGAATTAATGGACATGCTTCACCTCAGGAAATCCAAATCCCTTAGAGCTACACGCTCCAGGGACTTGAACCTCAGCACAGAAATAAATAGGAAATGCTGGAGGGACAGATTCATATCCCAGAGGCTCTCCTCACTCTGGAACAAAATCCCAATCCATGTTAGGCAGAGCCCCTCACTGACCCTCTTCAAGAGAAATCTTGACGAGTGGATGGGAGATCATAAGTTTACCCCGGGATCTCTTCTATGTCCCTGCTTGACAGAGGTACAGTAAACTAACCTTAAAAGGGCTACCTTCTGTGACCTACAATAAAGAGGCACAGTCAACTAATCTAAAAGGGTGTTGAAAGCCAAACACACTCTGGCTAGGCTTATAAAAACCCTAGGGCAGATAGCCTAGTATCAACCTATTAAGCTATGAACCTATCACTTATCTGACTCAGACTGTCATAAAATCTAAATGCTAAATGTTCACATAACCGAAAGTGTAAATTTCGGAAAGTCGACAACTCAGGGATGCCGCCTTTACCAGAACTACCTGGACTTCCGGTTAGGTCCTATGAAAGTTTTGCAGGGAGGTAAAGCCCCCCTGCACTCCCATACATCCTACTACTATAGTAAATCTGAGATTTCACTACATTGAGGGAAAGAGTAAATTTCCTGATCCCCACTATAGTGCGATCTTGATTCTAAATGATGAATCCAGAAGAGCAAATGCACAATAGCATTCGCTCTTGTGGTTTCAAACATTTAAAAATCGATGTTACAACACCTTGGAAGAGCGCCTTTCAACCTTCTAAGGCCGCATAACTGGTTTATGACATTTTCATGACAAACTGATACACACACACACACACACACACACACACACCTATATAAATATATATATATATATATATATATATATATATATATCTATATATATATATATATATATATCTATATATATATATATATATATATATATATATATATAGGTCCCATATAATCACAGAACATATGTTCAAAGTTTTGAAATACAGACATTCTGAATGGGAAATCGCATACAACACGGACCGGGATATTTCCCCTTGTCCTCGCTGTAGTGCGATCTTGGAGGTGGTATATTTAAGTAGGGGGGTGCAGGGGCAAGCCCCCTGCTATACACAGTTTAATGTGTGCTTTTTATTTTACGGGTCTAGTTCACATTTTGAACATTCAAATGTTTGATCATATGGTCTTGGCCATATGAATTTCGAACATTTGAGCGCTCGGTTATGTGAAGTAGACCCATATATATATATATATATATATATATATATATATATATATATATATATATATATATATACATATATATATATATACATATACACACTATATATAGATATAGATAGACATAGATATATATGTGCGTGTGTTGATTTATCGAAAAGCATACACACTGACAATCAGGTGATCAGTGCCAGCATTTTGAAAAGTCAACATAAAATTATTGACAGAATCACAGAAAAATAAAAATAAAATTGGAAAAGTAAATAATCAGTTTTTTTTGAGGCCTGATCACCAACACCCCCTACACATTTGGTAGTGTTGTGGTGCAGGGTTAGTGTTAGAACACCTCCCTTCACCACTTTACTTATGCATGCTAACCCTAACCCTGATCCCGCGTCTGTCTTTACCTTTAATCCTACCTTAGAAAAACCCTTTCTGTAACACTGCCAACATAGCAAATACTCAAACATAAAGTCACACACACACACACACACACACACACACACACACACACACACACAATTGATCACAAGTCTAGCCTGCATACGCTCACACAAATGCTTTCACCCCTAATGCCAAAACTTTCAGCGTATTTGAAATTTTCTGCACTAGTTATCCAAATCAACACTTAACTTATCCTTATACATTCATTGTTCTGCTCATCTGATATCTTCAAAGTTATATGAACAAATCACTCAATAGCATTTCAAAATCATTCCCACCACTGACAAGCAGCTGATTTGACACAGTGAATGGCACTCAAATAAGTACAGATATATACATGTATGTATAGTCATCTATCTATCTA
The DNA here is from genome assembly GCF_019279795.1 of Protopterus annectens. Classification (NCBI taxonomy): domain Eukaryota; kingdom Metazoa; phylum Chordata; order Ceratodontiformes; family Protopteridae; genus Protopterus; species Protopterus annectens. The sequence goes on along the minus strand of NC_056732.1, from coordinate 318,947,071 downwards.
TATATTATACATGTGTAGATATATGTGTGTGTGTGTGTGTGTGTGTGTGTGTGTATGTGTGTGTGTGTGTGTGTGTGTGTGTGTGTGTGTGTGTGTGTGTGTGTGTGTGTGTGTGTGTGTGTGTGTGTGTGTGTGTGTGTGTGTGTGCACACGAGTGTGCCACCTGTCATTAGTTCCCAGTGCCTCTATCAAGAAGACCCACTGGAGTGATCCCCAGGGTGAAGTTTCTATTTCCCGTCCACTCATCAAGATTTCTCTTGGAGAGGGCTAGTGAGGTGCTCTGCTTGACATGTATGGGAAGTCTATTCCAGAGCATGGACAGTCTCCGGGTTATGAACCTGTCCCTCCAGCATGTTCTGTTGATTGTGGTAATGAGGTTGAGGTCTCTGAAACATGTGGTGTGGAGAGATTGGGATTTCTTTAGATGCAGCATTTCTAACAGAGCTGGGTCAGACATGGCTTTGTAAGTCAAGCAGAGATCGCCTCTTAATAGATGATATGAGACAGAGAATAGCTGTAGTTGTTTGAGTCTGTCCATGTAGGACATGTGTATAAGGCCTAGGATCCTCTTTGTGAGGTACATTTGTGGCCTCTTCAGCTATTGCAGGTGTCTAGTGAGGTACATGCCAAATGAGGCATTATATTCTATTACTGGTCTAATGAGGGAAGAGTAGAGAGAAATGATGACCTCTTTCTTCCTGGATGAAAAACCCTTGGTAATGAGATATGCCATATAGAAGGACTTTCTGATTACAGTGGCAATGTGGTGGTCGAAGGAGAGGTTGCTGCCAACCTGTGTCCGCAGATTTCTTATAACTCCTTCAGTGTTCAGTGGGCTCCCATCGATGTGATAATTAATGGGAACTGAGTTTTTCCCAAAGGGAATGATGCATTTTTTTAGCATTAAACTTAAAGCCATGGTTTCGGCACCAGTCATTGGTCTCAGTGAGGCCTTTCTGTATGATGTCTACATCAGTTAGGGAGTTAATGGCTCCCAGCTTGCAGTCGTCTGCGAATTTGGTCAGCCAGAGTCCCTCTGTGTTGGCCTGGACTTCTGAAAAGTTGATGCCAAACAGGAAAGGACCCAGGACCAATCCCTGTGAGACTCCACTTGTGACTGTTTGGCAGTCTGACATGGAGTCCGCTACCTTCACACTGTGTGTTCTGTCTGTGAGCATATTTGCAACCCACCTAACGATATATAGGGGTTAATGCCTAGTATGGTGAGTTTATCAATAATTCCTGAGTGAGGAATGTTATCAAAGGCCTTGACCAGATCGAGGTAGGGTGTATGAATTGCCTTACCTTCATCCACGGCTCTGGTGACTGACTCAAAGAAGTGAACCAGGTTGAGCAAGCATAATATATATAGAGAGAGAGAGATAAAATATGCACACACATATATATATATATATATATATATATATATATATATATATATATATATATTCTCCGGTTAGCCAGCGCAAGGCCAGTGAGGAGCACAGCTCATCACTGGGTCGGAGCGCGGATGAAAGGAGGTCGCCTCTCTCCAGCAGTGCAACGCATGTTCATGGGGAACCGGATGCTAAATCATTCATAGACAACCTGATTCTGGGTCAGGGTTTCGTACATAGCAGAGCAGCAAAAAGTTGCGAGCTATATATATATATATATATATATATATATATATATATATATATATATATATATATATATATATATATATATATATCCTTACACATATGTGCAGACATATATAAGCTATAGTAATTGTATATGTCACATACCACAGATTATAAGGAATTTCTGAAGGCCACATGATGTGTAAAGACAATGCGTCTCTTGTTTCTAGTGAGTGACACATACCATTTTTCTCCTTTCAATTCAGTTACATTAGAATTGCTGGAAACATTTACCATGTGATGAGCATGTAACATACATCTTCTTAGTACTTCGTGACAAAACAAAATTTACTTCTTCCACTGGTCAAAAGAAAGCTTTTGCCAATAGTAACTTTTTAAATGACATAGGTAATAAGTCACTTTTTAGCATTTCTGATATAGATATGGGCCTAATGCAGTGCCTGTGAAAATGACAAAGGAATTTCAAAACCTCCTATATTTTGAATTAGTAGAGGTGCTACTGTCTGTGAGATTAGTCTACCATCAAACCTTATTGCACGTGGTCTCAATCCTAAAATAATTCTTTATATCATCTCAGACTACCATATGTGAAACATTAAGGATATTAGGCAGAAATAGAAGCATATGGATATCTGTACATTGCTGTGCATAGGCAAGAAGTAGCAGTTGATCAGATTTCTCCAACAGCAGGCAGTGAATTTCAATGTGTAGACAGCAAGCTCATAGCAAGGTCTCATCAAATATCAACACCTAAGAAAACATACAGAACATTAGACTGTATAAGGCTGACATTCAGGTACATCCCTTTATTATAAGTGTCATCCTGTACTGGCATCAACCTGTCAGATCCTTCATAATAACAGGAAAGTTTGAAAATATTTTTGATGGGACTGAACTTGATAAAAGTGAAGACACTCCTGTAATCATTTTGAAATTAACAAGTATGTTGTACAGATAGATATAAAGTACATAAACCCCCCCTCCTTTCACAAAAATCACTGCTTCAGAGCTGTTGTTTTTTCTTGGGCACATTCATCTTAAATTGAGATAAATTCATATGCATTTATTGCAAAGCTCACTGTTATGAATACACGTATTTCATTAGCTCTTGAGCAAACTGTGTTCCAAAACTTATTATAACTTATAAACTTCATGAAAATTCAACTTTAACAATAGAATCCTTCATTTGTGCCATGAGTCAGTAGATCAGTGATGAAAACAAATGCAGACTCAGTGCAAAATGTTAGGCATATGTTAAACAAACAGCCAAATGCTTTTGTCTATAAGTGTATTATAAAGACTTCATCAGAGCACTGAGCTTTCCATACAGTGATCCTCTACCCTTAAACATTCTAATCTTAAATTTCTTCTACACAGATAACTGTTGAAAGCTATATTGTGGGCCGGCTAAACCCTGCTCTACTTGCCTTTGCTATACTCGGGCTTGCTCCACGCCCCACACTGCCCCCATATACCACCCGCCCCAAGTACTGCTAAATTTATACTTGTATGGTCACACCCCTTTTCTTTACATCCAACCACCATGATCAAGGGTCACTCTGCTCCTAAACCCAGTCTTCTCCTTCTCTTCTTACAATACCCTGTTCAAACTATAATCCTTTATAATGTATCAGCTACCTACAAAATTATCACTAACAAAACCACTACTCTTTTGCCTACTACCTGTAATGGTCACGGCATACCTCCATACAACTTATGAAAATCAGTACTATCTAGGATTCCACTACCCAAAGTACCAAACCTCTTGTATCCAGTACCTCATTTAACCATCTCCCTCTTATCCTACTCCTCATCTCCTGTATCCTGTCACCCTATTATATTCAAAAATTTCAACCCCAAAACCAAACACTATCAAAAACTAATAAATAAACTTCTAAAACTCTTAGTCAGTCTACACTACAACCTATTAACTGACGGAGACATTCACCCAAACCCTGGCCCAACCACTGCTGTGGACACTGACTCCCAAGCTTTCAACCCCAATAGCACTATACCTCTAAGCAGGCCCACTAGTTCACTCCTAGCCTTTCACCTAAATATCAGAAGTATAAACAACAAAGTCCATAACCTACATGCCCTCTTAGATGTCCATTCTTTATATATACTCTGTCCCACTGAAACCTGGCTAAATAATAAGGTTCTACCACCGGGATATAACATAATAGAAACTGACCGCTGTACAACAAAGGGAGGTGGGGTAGCTGTAATTTAGAAAAATACACTAAAAGTTACTAGAGATCCCCTTCCACCACCCAGTTTTGATAAAGCGGAAATTCTTCCCACCAAACTACAAATTAACAAAAACAAATATATAAATATTGTCTGTATCTATATTCCCCCAGGCAATAACACTAACATCGTAGAAGACATACTCCACTGGTTAACCAACAACTACCGCCAGGAAACCTTTGTGCTTGGAGATTTCAGTATAGACTGGAACTCATACTCCTTAGAATCCCCTTCCACCCATATATATCTATATGGGTTTACACAAATTATATCCTCCCCCACTAGGATCAGTAAACCCAATAAAAGAAAGCATCCTAGACTGGATATTTATCAATAGTCATCCCCATATGTATAAAGGTGGGACTCTCCATGGTGACCTCAGTGATCACTCTCTAAGCTATATCATCAGACATAAAACTGATGATCCCACCAGCCCACTCTCAAAACAATTAAAAACAATAAGAACTTCAATCTCGCCATCTTCCAAAATGAACTAAAAGCATGTAACTGGTCAATCCTAAAATGGCTGCCAATTGAAGCTGTAGTATTCTTTAATACTAAATTTCTTGCCATACTTGACTCACACGCCCTGCATATACCATTAGAGCTAAAACAAAACTGCACCATGGCTTACAAAGGATACCAAAGCAAAGATCAAACTTAGAAATACAATATGGGCCACCTGGTGCAACACCAAAGTCCTTCTAGACCATCTGTGATATCGGCAGCTTCGTAATGACACAAAAATCCATTCTGCTAGACAAGAAAAACTACTATTATAATCTTCAACAAAGACATCAAAATAAACCTCAAAGGTTTTGGGCAGGTATAAATAAACTCCTACATCCAGGACAAGCCACCACTCCTACCCCTTCCACTTCTACCCATAAATCTCCAAAAGAGACTGCCAACACCTTTAATAGCTTTTTTACTGAGACTGTCCAGACACTTGCTAGCCATCTAACACCCATAAATACTAATTTAATCATAACTTTATCCACTACCCATCTCCCCTTAAGTTTCCAACCAGTCTCTAGCTCACTTATCCGATCTCTGCTTAAAAAACTAAAACCGACCACCCTATCTGCAGATCTTCTATCTACAGAGTGCCTACAAAAAGCCGCAGATGTCATAGCTTATCCAGTCTCAATCTTGATCAATAAAACCATATCTGAAGCCTCCAACCCCTCCATTTGGAAAACTTCCCATGTCATACCACTCCACAAAGGTGGCAATTCCACAGAACTATCAGATTATAGACCCATTGCAATACTTTCACCACTGGCCAAAATAATGGAGAAATGTATTCATAAACAACTCTTGCACTATCTCATACACAACAATCTGCTGACTAACTCTCAGCATGGCTTTAGGCCACACCATAGTACCTCCTCTGCCCTCATCTTTTTCTCCAGTGTCATAAATCATAACTGTAATAACAACAAACTATCCTCAGCCCTATTCCTCGACCTATCCAAAGCCTTTGATATGGTCAACCACCAACTACTCACTGCCACTTTGAAATTCATTTCCTTGAATAACCATGCCATTCATTGGTTTCAATCCTATCTGAATGGCAGAGAACAGGCTGTCCTATGGGAGGTAAATTTATCTACTCTACTCCCCTTCACCCTTGGAGTTCCCCAGGGCTCTATCTTAGGACCTCTTCTCTTTTCAATCTTTATTAATGACCTTTACTCTGCCATTCCAGAGAAACTGCAGTGGTGGTGCTGCAGTAGCATTGTTGCCTCACAGTATGATGTTGTCCTGTTCGATTCTCAGCTAGAGTGTCTTCTGTGTGGGGACATGCGTGAATGGGCGTACCTTCGTTGAAGGTTGTGCTTCAGAGCTGGCAACTCGGCATGTAAAAATCTACTGCCAATCGTTAGCGGACCGGAGTTCCGCTGTGGCGACCCCTAACTGGGAAAAGCCGAAAAACACAAACAAACAAACTCTGCCATTCCAGATACTACATGCATACAATACGCAGATTATTCCACGTTGATCTGCTCAGCCTCCACCTCATCTGACCTGCATACGCTATCCCAGAAAACATCTATCACAGTTGAGAACTGGCACTCATGCTGCCCTTTGCTCTTGAACCCTAAAAAAACAAACTACTACTTTTCTCCCCCACTCACAGGTCAACACCACTTTCCTTTATGATTTCCTCTAATAATGGAACTGTTATTTCCCCTGATAACCATACTAAACTCTTAGGGGTAACTATTGATAATAACCTTAAATTTGGTGTGCATATCAATCAAATCATTAAAACCATTAATAAAAAACTGGGCTCCCTATATAAAAATAAACCTTTCCTTACCCCACTACAAAGACTGCCATTGTCCACACTCATTTTCTCTCCAGCCTTTTCTATGCCTCCTCCATTTTCACTAACTTGAACAAACCTGAACTCTACAAACTCTCAGTCACATTGCTAGATTTGCTACTGGCTCTACTTACAGAACTCACCACTGTCAAAACCTTAAACCTTTAGGATGGCTAGAATTGACTAGTTCACTTCAGTATACTCAACTTGTAGTAGCCCACAAAATTCTCAACCAACCAGATAATACCCCTGCACTTAAAAAAATTATTTATCCCCACAGGAACACAAGGCCACTGAGATCTTCAAACAAACTACTAATTCAAACACTGAAAAATAACAACTCAGTTGGTGACTCCTTGTTTTCTAACTCGGTTGGAAAAATTTGAAATTCACTTCCAGCTGATCTAACACTAGGACCATCATTAAACCAATTCAAGAAAAATCTGAAACAGTATTTCATGACACATTGGCTTTGCTCCTGCCAGAATCCAGACTAACTCCTTCCATACTATACTATACTATACTATACTATACTATACTATACTATACTATATGAAACAGTATTATAAGGAATACCTAGCTGCTTCTATCTGACTGTCTGTAACCATATAAGATTCAGCTTCTTCTTCTTTCAGCTTTTTCCTGGTTAGGGATCACCACAGCGGACCACCTGTCTGCTCATGATTAGCAGTGGAGTTTTGCGGTGTTGAGTTGCCAGCCCGGCACCCAACCTTCCACAGAAGGCACAGACACTCACATCTAGGGCCAATTTAGATTGTCCAATCCACCTACAGCATGTCTTTGGGAAGAAACAGGAACACCCAGAGGAAATGCCTGCGACCAGAGAAAGGACATCTAGACTCTGCACAGAAGGCACCCCTGCCGAGTATCAAACTGGAGAACCTCTTGCTGTGAGACGACAACACTAACCACTGCACCACCATATCTTAACCATATAAGATTCAGCTTTGTCTGACAAAAATTGTTTTTAATGTTCATGCCTAATTTCAATGTAATGTTTTTAATATTGGAGCTTTTCTCCCCGGGCCTCTGCTGAAAATGGGCATGTATCCAGTCAGACTATCCCGGTGAAAAAATGTAAAATAAAATAAATAATAAATAAAATAAATAAATGTTGGCACTCAAAATGCCAAGTGCTGGAAAGCCAAAAAAAAAAAAAAAAAAAACACAGGATAAGAACGAATTTTGAAAATCCCTTTTCCACACCCCCTGAACTTATATATACCAACTCCAAAATCAGCATACCTCAAAGAAAAAGGACTATTTTTGAGAAATGCAATCTCGGACTTGGTATATCCAAGTCAGATCTTTCTGCCATTCAGTCTCAGTGTTTAGGGATTCGCTATAGTGGGTCCTGACATTTCTAATGGCTACCCACTGATACATGCACTCTTACACACAAGCACCCACACATGAGTGAATATCAGGTCATTAAAACACACTAGACTGAAACTCACATGTCTGAAATTTTTGACTGAAAAGTAGTTTAGTGAAATTTCACTTGAAGAATTGCCATATGACTGAATACTCATTTCACTGAAACACAAATGAGAGAAAAGTGTTGACGTGCATATGCAGTATGTGATGGTGTTATTTCTGAGGATATGATTTGCTGTGGCATGAAGTATGGAAAATACATGGATTGAGGTTTACTGTCATAATGTGGAAGGGCACTTTAGGAAAATGATTTGGTTGAATGCGTAGTTTAAAAGTTTCGTAATACCGAGCTGAAATATTCCAAACTCATGTTAATGAAAGTAGTTTCTATTCACTAATATGAATTCAGTGTTGTGAATGGAGATCACAGAACAGTGAGAATTGGGAGGTTTACCCTTTTCCTCATTGTATGTAGTGTGATCTCTGAGTTGGTATATATAATTTGCAGGGATGCCCCCCACATGGGGGTCCAGGGGGGGCTTGCTACCCTGCAAAACTGTAAGAGCATGTAGATGTTTGTGTGTAAGTGTGTGTGTGTGTGTGTGTGTGTGTGTATGTGTATATGTTTTGTTGATGTTCGAGTGTCCGGACACTAGAACATCTGAGATAAACCTTACAAAGCTGCTGTGAGTTCTGTCAAATCAAAGTTATCTGCTTTTGTGCTATCATGCCTACCCTAACCTCAATACTACCAACATAGAATTCCCATGGCATCTTCACCACAACAGCCTGAGGGTCTGACATCACCTCCTCATAGCTGAATATATTCCAAATACTTGCGAATGTTAACCTTTGTGCTAATGATTTTTGACATTGTTACAAAACGACATTACCAAATTCAACAAAAAATTTGATTAATTAATTTAAAAAGATTATGCCATTCAGCATTATGATAGTAAACTGTGGATTGGCAGTGCTGTATATCAAGTTACATCCCCTAGATGTATAGATGGTTGTGCTTGTGCTCCAACACTAATTCACTGTGCGGTGTGCTTTTTTTTCTTTCTTTTTTCTTTTTTCCATGGTTGTATTATTGTGAAGTTAGTATATATAATTAAGGCAGAGCAAATCCCCTCACTTGGGTGGGTGTGTAGAAGCTTACCCTGCAAAACAGTTTTGTGGTGTATTGTGCTACGAGAATGCTTTGTATGAAACACAAAACAAACACACACACACACACACACACACACACACACACACACACACACACACATACAAATGCTTAAGCACTCACACATATAGACATACATAAATACTCAAAAATACACAACATTTGCAATGCATATATGTCTGACATACATTTCCTACAGATGATTTACTTCAGGTTCTTAAATATAGGCTTAGATTCAAGTAGTGCACATCACAGAAAGGGTCTCTCTGTCTGGCATAACAAACTTTGATCTGTGTTAAAGCTCAAGCAGGAAAAAACTCTGCAGTGTATATCTGGAATTTTAAGAAACAAAAAGTCAGTGGATGCATTACAATAAGTAACCTTAGTCAATTTGCCTGCTATTTCTCTTTTGAGTAATAAACAACAAACCATAAAAGCAGCCTATGACAGGAATAACCATAATCCAGTTAAAATTTATCTGATGAGTTATTTTTATGAGAAGGGATAAGCAACATTTTGGACCTTTTTCTTCACTAACCTCTAATTTGTCTACAACCTTCAACAACTAAACACAAAGTTATGTGGAAATGTAAACTTAAACTGAGCAGCTTTCCTACAAGTTTTAGAGAGAAACTTGCTAGATCATAATGCATCTGTTATTGAGGACTGTTAAAGTTAGTAATCTAGTCTGTCATTGGAGAGATATCAGGACAGAAAACAATTTGTATTTATTTTTTATGTGCAAAGTATTTTTTTACTTGCATAAGGCTCCCTTGAAAGATGCATAGGTTTGTATTAGAAATGTTGCATTAGAAAAATATGTGATTCAAACTCTGAGCTTGGAAAATAAATATGCATACATCATGCTTAGTGCATAACAGTGTGTTTTGTTGTAATACTGTTAGCTTATTTGAAATTTGACATTACAGTGGAGAACTATTTTTCAGTATTTATGTATACCAAAATGTGTTAAATGAAGACTAGCAACTGAAAAAGAAACATGATGCTTGATGACAGGAAGAACTATATTTGTGTTTAAAGTATACAAATGCGACATACCTAACTTTGTTTATTTACAGTGTTGTAAAAGATGTGTCTAGTCACTCCTACAATGTTTTTGTGCTATCTTTAAGTTGCGGTTCCAAGTTGCAGGTAACATATTTTGGGATTAAGCTGTATAAAACCCTCACACATGCACCCCACCCCCATCTGATCAGTTGACAGAAGAGTGCAGTTCAAATAATCCATGGTCAGAGATATCAGTCTGATGTCGGACCATTTTTTGAGCTTTGGTTTGAATTTCCCCTTTAAGTGTACAGCCTGTGCCAAGCTTGGCTTATGAGCATTTCTATCAACAAATGCTTCAAATGGTTCAAGAGGCAGGGGTGGAGGTAGGAATGCACATAGAAGAAAAGTACGCTTGCCTGAGGGCATGCATTGACTGACAATCCCTTATATGGTCTGACAGTCTGAAGTTCCATGAAACAGCCTGTGACGACCGTGCCCTGGCCCTGCAATCAAGGAGCCTCAATCCTCACCACTAACACCAGGGAGGTCATCTCATAGAAGAGGAAAGGATAACTAAGGCACACAGTAAAGTAGAATTTCCCATAAGTGCACACAGAGATCACAGTCAGTCTGGGGCTGGTTGCTCCCTTGCTCACCAGGTCCCCAATAAGACGCCCTACTGGCACAGCTATAGTGTTCAGGTCTCAGCCTAAATGGGCAAGCTAAAACCTCCAGTACCCTCTCTGTCCAACCAGTGCTTCATGTCCCTGCCAACCAGTGCTTCATGTCCTTTGAGATAAGAATTTATACAACTTCACAGACTCTCCTGGGAAAGGCTGACACAGATTCTCCAAATGTGCCCCTTTAGCCAGACTATACCATAGTAATTACTGCCACCACCCAGTTAATAATATCATCTACTAAAAGGCCCTTAAAAGGGTGGCCAGTTATTACTGTGCAATATTATTATCCAATGGTAATGTGACTATACAATCTAAGGCTTATCAGAGTGGCTTATTACAATAAACTATATAAATATGCAATATACTCTAGAGTTTATCTCTACACAAACCAGCCACAGGTAGAAGGTTTTAAAAATATTTAATAATAAATAATTAAAACAAAAGACAAAACTACTACACCACAGAGATATCTAAGAATTCAGAGATCACACAGAAAAACTTAAAATAATACAGTAGGACAGGTCTGATTTCAAAGAAAAATACCTAATTAATCTTTACTAGCTTTAACTATTCCTACAAGAAATCACAGTGCTAGAAACATACATGTGAGCATAGACAGAGTGCTGGTAAGTTGGATATCAAGATCAAAATGCTCTTTATCTCTCTCTGAGACACAGTTTATAAAACATCACTAACAAACATGTCTCTAAGGCCCTGCCAAAATGACATCATTTTTGACACTTAGATTTTCCCGGTATTCATATTACATCATCCTAACACCTGGTCTGAGTTCCCAGGCTAATAGAAACAGCATTATTTAGCAAGCTAACACCTGCACAGGTGAATACAACACTAAAAGGCATTTCAGATATACACTATAGCAATTAGTCCTTAGTTAACACAATAGACAGAATGTCTTCAGCCAGCCTGACCAGAACCAACTTTAAAGATCAAAGAATGCCATAAAATCATTTCAGTTTCAAAAGACACATTTGAAAGGCTTGACTTAGTTTTTCTTTACAGCAAGGGGCAATGTTGAATCAATCTTGAAGTTCACATTTTACACTGTTTTCTTTACACTCAGGAAAAATGCTTGTATTTTACATTTATTATCAAGAAAACATGCCTGTATTTTACATTTATTTACAAATGCCAGAATGAGATATCAGATTCTATTTGACTAGGCTGGAAGCCTTCGTCCATCTCTCCCCAGTCATCACATCTCTTCCACCCGGGGAACTCAAGCAAGTTTTTCAAGTGCCCCTTGAGAAACATCACTTGAGAGTGTCAGGTCTATCTTGGTGTACCTCACCCCATTCCCTGTTTTGAGAGCCCATCTACATTGACATTGCTACTCCCACTGTGGTGCTGCACTGACATATCATATGCTTGCAACCCCAGGTTCCATCTTACAATTTGGCATTTTGCTGACTGGCTCTGTTTAACCATGTTAGAGGGTTGTGTTCTGTCATCAGAGTGAATTTTCTTCCATACAGATAAGGCTAAAGTTTTTGTAGTGCCCACACTATGGCTAGACATTCATTTTCTACCGCTGCATAGCATTCCTCCCTGGGTTGGAGCCTATGGCTGAGATAAACCACTGGGTGCTCTTATCCCTCTGAAGAAATCTGGCTAAGTACAACCCCCACCCCTTAGTTTGAAGCATCCACCTGCACAACAAAATCTTTGCTGTAGCCTGGGCTGGCTAACAAAGTAGGTCCTCCCAAATCTTCCTTAAGCTTCTGAAATACCTGCTCACATGCTGGGGTCCACAATACCTTATCTGGCCTGTTCTTCCTTGTCAGGTCTATGAGGGGAGCAGCTATGGTACTATAATTGGGAACAAACTTTCTGCAGTACCCTGCTGTCCCTAAGAATACCCTCCCCTGCTTTTTGGTAACAGGTGCAAGGCATGCTTGACTAGCTTCCACTTTCACAGGCTCTGGCCTTATCGTACCACTCCCCACTCTATGAACTAGGTAGGAGACCTCTGCCATACCCACCTGACATTTGCTCAGCTTAATTGTCAACCCTGCCCTCTGTAGTCTGCCCAGCACCTCCCTAATATGCTGAAGGTGCTCTTTCCAGGAATGGCTGTAGATAGCAATATCATCCATGTAAGCAAGGGCAAACCTTCCTACTCCTGCTTAGATATGACCAGCCTCTGGAAAGTCACTGGGGCATTCTTCATCCCAAAGGGCATCTTTGTGAACTCATACAAGCGAAAAGGAGCCACAAAGGCTGACTTCTGTCTAGCACTGGGAGTCAAGGGCACCTGCCAGTAACTCTTGGTAAGATCTATGGTTGTAAGATACTTAGCCTCACCCAGCTGCTCTAGGGCCTCTTCTGTCCTAGGCATGGGGTAAGCATCCAACTCTGTGTGACTATTTAATTTCCTGTAATCCACACAGAACATGTTGCTGCCATCCATCTTTGGCACCAACACCACTGGTGAGGCCCAGGGATTGTTGGACTCTTGAATCACCCCTAGTTCCAACATCTCCTGTACCTCTTCCTTCAGAGTCTGTTTGATTCTCTCAGGCACCCTATAAGGGGCCTGCCTGATAGGCCTTTGGGGTCCTGTATCCACCTGATGATGCACCAGGTGGGTGCTCCCTAGTTTCTCGGTGAACATGCCCCCAAACTCCTGCAACACTGCTCACCTTTCTCAAACTTGGGTAGGAGATAGCTGCTGGGACATTACTACCCCTTCCACCGAGGTGTCAGCCAGAGCCTCACTGAGGAGATCAGTCACAAGATGTCTCTCAGACTCCTCCTGCAATCCACTGCAAATGCTCAGCACAAGGGCCTCCCTATCATGGTAAGGTTTCTTCATGTTAACATGGTACACTTTGTGCCCCTGCCATCTGCCTAGCACTTCCACCATGTAGTTAACATCACTTACCTTTCTTACCACCTTGTAGGGTCCGTCCCAAGCTGCTTGCAACTTGTTGTGTCTGACAGGAATGAGAACCAACACCTGCTGCCGTACAGCATACTCTCTAGCTCGAACATTCCTGTCATACCACACCTTTTGCTGTTGTTGAGCTTCTGCTAGGTTCTCCTGGGCAAGGCCCAAGAGTTCCCTCAGCCTTGTCCTGAGGTTCAGAACATATGCCACAACAGACTCCTTGTGAGACTCGCACTCACCTTCCCACTCATCTCACATTAAATCTAGAGTTCCCCTCGCCCATACAGCAACTCAAAGACTGAAAAACCTGTGGATTCCTGGGGAACCTCTCTGTAAGCAAACAACAGTTGGGGCAAATATTTGTCCCACTCTCTCTTAAACTGATCTGCAAATGCCCATAGCATGGACTTGATTGTAGAGTTTAACAATGGTAGGGGATGGTCTTCATGTGCTTCACCCCACAGGACTTCCACAGACAAGCCAGCAGGTCTGACATAAAATTGGCACCTCTGTCATACAGTATTTCCTTTGGGAAACCTACCCTGCTGAAAATCTCTAGCAAATCATTTGCCACCTTATCTGCCTCAATGGAGGACAAAGCCACTGCTTCAGGGTATCGTGTAGCATATTCCACTAACACTAGGATATACGTTTTCACTGTGTAACTTGGGGTACTAAGGGGACCCACAATATCCACAGCTACCCTCTGAAATGGCTCCTCAATCACAGGCAAAGACATCAAAGGAGCTCTCCCCTTGCCTCCTGCCTTGCCTACCTTTTGGCACTGCTCACAGGCCCTGCAGTACCATGTTACATCTCTGGAAATTCCAGGCCAATAGAAGTTTTGCATAATATGCCTCTTTGTGCATTTTATGCCCATATGACCTGCAAAGGGAATATCATGGGCTATGGCTAGAAGCGCCACCTTATCTGCCTCAATGGAGGCAGATCTCTAGGCACTACCAACTGCTGTACTCTCTCCCCTTCTAGCCCTCCCTCAGGGGTCCACTCTCTGTATAGTAACCCTTTGTTCCAGTATACAGATTCCTCCTTCCCTTGCGAATCAGGTGCCTCCCTAGCTACTTGCCTCAGGCCTTGCAATGTAGGGTCTGAGAGCTGAGCCTGTCTCAAGTCTCTCCTTGTAACCCTTCCCAGCTCCCCTTTCACAAGACGTCTGGCATCTTCTGACAGCAGTGCCTCACTGTAAGCCTGGGTACTACTACTCACCTCTACCTTTGCAGTTACCCTGTCTAAGGGAACATCAGTACCTACAAGCAGCTAGGGCTCACATTCAAGTCTCACTGCTACAGTGTAGCTCACTCCCTGAAGTAACCACCTCGGCAGTCCTGGCTGCAAGTATGCAGTCTGTCTGGGTCTCCCCCAGGCTACCAGACCCACATGCTTGTCTCCTAGCCTCACTGCATGTAACTGCATAAGTGCATATTACTGCCTCATCCAAATCCTTCCCTCTCAGGACTTCTGCAGGATGGTAGTTCCATACCCATGTTGCCTCAAGACAACCTACTGTTGGCATTTTGTCTTTACCACTTACTGGCTGCCTTATCTTTTGTTCCCCGCCTTGCCTCCGTGGACATCTGTATGCCACATGGTCTCACTGGTTGCATTCAAAACATTTAACCCTAGCTCCTGGACATGTACCTGGACTAGTGACTTCCCCTGCTACTGGCGGATTCTGTTGGGGCAGTCTGTGCTGCCCACCCTGGGATCCTTTAGTCCCATGAGCAGTACTGGGAGTCCCTTTCCTGTGCAGGGCTGCCCTGCTTGCTAGGTATAGGTCTTTCTTCTTCCCCAATTCCTCTGAAGTAGCACATTGTCTATCAGCTAACAAGATCCTCATGTCCTCAGGCAAAGTGCTAAGGGCTTGTTCCCTTACCAAAAGGTCTGCCAGCCCTTCAAAAGTGGTGACCTGACATCCACTCACCCAGCTATGAAAATAAGTGCTCAGTTCAGCAACATATTCACGTACATTATCATCTGCCTTGTGTCTATGCTCACAAAACTTTTTCCTATACATTTCAGGTGTTAGCTTAAAACATTCTAGTAAATGCCTTTTTTCAGCAGTATAATCAAAACAGTCAGTGTCATGCATTTTTGCTAAAGAAGTTACACATTCTAGTAAATGTCTTTTTACAGCAGTATAATCAAAACAGTCAGTGTCATGCATTTTTTGCTAAAGAAGTTACAGCTTTACCATGGAGTAGGGGGGTCAGGAACCATACCCAGAGCCTTTGGTCAACTTCATACTGTTTACATATCCACTCAAACATATGAATGAAGCTATCAAAATTATCCCCCTCTTTAAACTATGGAAGAAATTTACTGATCTTTTGTGCTTCTGGGGTCTGGTTACTCCCTTCCCCTTTACCT
This sequence comes from Protopterus annectens, assembly GCF_019279795.1. Lineage (NCBI taxonomy): Eukaryota > Metazoa > Chordata > Ceratodontiformes > Protopteridae > Protopterus > Protopterus annectens. Next base: position 318,931,305 of record NC_056732.1, on the reverse strand, counting down.
CCATGACTCTGGCGATGAGTCAACATTTCCCTCTCATGCCTCCTCTGCTGTTCATTTTCTTCAGCTTCTAGGCTCTTCATTCTCTCGGCTGCTTCTAGTTCATACGCCTGGCTTCCAACTCAAGTCTCTTTAGCTCCAGCTGGATTTTTAAGTCCACTGCAGAAAGGTTGAGCTGTCCATTCTCCGAGAATATTGTATCTCCACTGTCAGTCTGATTGTCCTCCAGGCTGCTGTTTTCTTATGCAGCTGTAAACAAGGCTGCAATCAGGTCTGCTTTAGTCAGGTTTCCATGCACCAGTCCCCTAGCCTGGTACATCTCTGCCAGCTGGCTCCTTGTCAGCTTTCCATACTCCTCTGTTGACATACTGCCTGCTCACCCTGACTAACACTAAGCTAACAAAAGAAATACAACAATTTTGATCTGAACTCTGAATATACACTGCGTAGCTGTTTTAGAGTACAAAACACTTTTAGAGATCACTGTACAAAAGCTACAGGAATTCGCTCTACCCACACCACTACAAGCCAATTAGTATGTGAAGTAGATCCCACCACTGCCCAACACTTGTGACAACCATGCCCTGGCCCAGCAATCAAGGAGATTCAGTCCTCACCACTAACACCAGGGAGGTCGTCTCTAAGAAGAGGAAAGGATAACTAATACACACAGTAAAGTACACTTTTCCTTAAGTGCACACAGAGATCACAGTCAGTCTGGGGCTGGTTGCTCCATTGTTCACCAGGTCCCCAGTAAGACTCCCCACAGGCATAGCTATAGGGTCCAGGTCTCAGCCTAACTGGGCAAGCTAAAACCTCCAGTACCCTCTCTGTCCAACCAGTGCTTTGTGTCCCTGCCAAGTTGCTGACACAGCACACACACACACACACTTTGAGATAAGTATTTATACAACTTCACAGACTCTACTGGGAAAGGCTGACACAGATTCTCCAGCTGTGCCCCTTTACCCAGACTATACCATAGTAATTACTGCCACCACCCAGTTAATAATATCAGCTTTTAAAAGGCCCTTAAAAGGGTGTCCAATTATTACTGTGCAATATTATCATCCAGTGGTAATGTGACTATACAGCCTAAGGCTTATCAGAGTGGCCTATTACAATAAACTCTATATAAATATACAATGTACTCTGGAGCTTATCTCTACACAAACCAGCCACAAGTAGAAGGTTTTAAAAATATTTAATAATAAATAATTAAAACACAAGACAGAACTACTACACCACAGAGATATCTAAGAGTTCAGAGATTGCACAGAAACTTAAAATAATACAGTAGGACAGGTCTGATTTAAAAGAAAAATACCTAATTAATCTTTACGAGCTTTAACTATTCCTACAAGAAATCACAGTGCTAGAAACTTACATGTGAGCATAGACAGAGTGCTGGTAAGTTGGATATCAAGATCAAAATGCTTTTTCTCTCTCTGAGACACAGTTTATAAAACATCACTAACAAACATGTCTCTAAGGCCCTCGCAAAATTACATCATTTTTGACACTTAGGTTTTCTCGGTATTCATTTTACATCATCTTAACACCTCATCTGACTTCCCAGGCTAATAGAAACTGCATTATTTAGCAAGCTAACACCTGCAAATACAGAATACAACACTAAAAGGCATTTCACATATACACTCTTGCAATTAGTTCTTAGTTAACACAATAGACAGAATGTCTTCAGCCAGCCTGACTGGAACCAACTTTAAAGATCAAAGAATGTCATAAAATAATTTCAATTTCAAAAGACACACTTGAAAGGCTTGACTTAGTTTTTCTTTATAGCAAGGGGGCAATGCTGAAACAATCTTGAAGTTCACATTTTACAGTGTTTTCTTTACACTCAAGAAACATACCTCTATTTTACATTTATTATCAAGAAAATATGCTTGTATTTTACATTTATTTACAAATGCCAGAATTAGATATCAAATTATGTTTGACTAGGCTGGCAGCCTTTGCCTATCTCTCCCCAGTTGTCACACAACCAAATTTCTGATCCTGTGAGATCATTGCCAAGTCTAATTATCCTCCTATATTTTTCAGGATTATTTGCAGCCCTTGGTTGATCTGCTGGAGGCAGTAACCAGTCATACTTATCATAAGGAGTAATCCTCTTTATCTAGCCACAGATTAGAGACATATGGGGTAAGGTTTTCTTCTCCTTGGACTGTTCTCATGCCTAGCCAGACTCTTGAAAGAGGGGGGTCCATTTTTTTTATTCTGTCTCTCATGATTCAAGGTCTAACCATAAACCAAATGCTTAATTGTTGATGGCAGACAGTGATAGTTACAGGAGTAGACCCTTAGAACATATAGCCTTCAGCAAACAGTAGGCTTGACACAAAACTCATTCCTAGTTTTATCATATTTAGTTGATATATAATTTCATGCAGGCTCACATTAACCTGATGTCTTATGTAGTTTGTCACTAAGAGCCCTTTTGTCAGGTCATTCATGGCCATACACAAGTTTGGGCCTATGAGTAGGTTATTGGGCACTGTGCTCCCTCCATCCCTCCCTGTCAGGCTTTGAGGGTGTTAGAGGCTCCAAGGGCCCTTATATCTGCAACAAACAAGGATAATGAGTTTAAGGCCCTGTTTGTCACCACAGTTTCATCCTCTATTTGTGTGGTTGTCAGGCTTGTAAGGATTGCTTTTACTGCTCTCAAGCCCTTATTCCATCCCATCTGAAATGCCCGATAGTGTATCAAGGGAAGAAGCCTGAAGTGCCCTGGGTCATCTCCCTTATGAATCCAGTCATTATGGATGATGTTCAGGCAGACTTTTGGTTCACTGGCTGACATTCAGCACCTAAAAGGGTTTTTGTCCTGCTTGAGTGGGTAAAACCCATTTAAAAGCATACATGTGCTGATACCTACATGATTTCTTCAAATGAGCATAGATTCCAGCGACTACACCATTTTGCCATGCTGATGGCTGAGAGATAGTCCATAACAAATATGGTGACTGTGTCTAGTCCTATGCTGCATTAAATCGGTAGATTTGTAGCAATTTGTCTCACCTGTCAAAGCTTGAATATCATACAGTAGGTCACACTAGGTCAGACACTGAAAATGCTTGACAGTCTTCTGGAGTTTAAGATTAGGTGGATAGAGGCATCCTCTGTGGTGAATTTCCTTGCAATTTACTGCAATTTCAATTGTTGATTCAGTTTGACTAGAACTCTTATTGGGTGTATCTGCATAGGACTAGAAAGATACAAATCTAATTCTTGTAGGAGGAGGAGGAGGTCAAGGCCAGCATCTTGGCTATCCACTCAAATAGGAGGTACTTTTCAATCAACCACCCACAGTCCTGAAGATGACTACTTTGGGAAACGTAGGTGCTTATCACTGTGTAGGGACTATACAGTCTTTATTCCTCCACCAAGCAAACAAACAACACTTTTCAAAAAACAGTCATAACCTAAAAAAGTTGTTTATTTTAGTCCAAGCAAAAGTAAATCCATATAAACCTCCACAGAATAGTTAACAAAGACCTGTTTTGGCAGAAGCCCTACCTTCTTCTATGTAATCTAAAACCTCAATTTCAAAGTGTACTTTTAAAACCTTCTGTAGAGTGACATTATCAAAAGCAGATGGGTGCATGGTCTGCTTTTTCAATTAGCCTTGTTGCAGCATCCTGATTTTCAAAAAGCCACACCCACATTGTGACATCACTGTAGGCAGTACATTCAACCTTACCCTCAGCATCATTTGTGACTCAATGCTGATAAGCTATGCCTACTTTGTGACATCACTGGAAACAGTACATGCAGCCCCACTCTCGTCATTATCTGTCTTTCAATGCCTGCGTAATTCTATTTGGAATTTATTAACAAATTGGAAAAAGGTTTTCATTTGGTGGACAGGGGAGTGCTTTTGCATGCATAAATGGACTGCAAAAGGAATCATTGGGAGAAATGTTTTATTTGATTGTCAGGGGAGTGCTTGTACAAACTTGGACAGACTGCAAAAGGGATTATTGGGGGAGAGTTTTATTTGGTGAGCAAAGTAATGCTTGTGCATACATGGATATAATGTAAAAGACAATGCTGGGGAAATGTTTCATTTGTTTGTTAGGGGATTGCTTGTGCATACATAGACATAATGTAGAAGGGATCACTGGAGAAATGTCCCATTTGTTGGTCAGTGGAGTACTTGTGCATACATGGGCAGACTGCAGAAGGGATCATTGGGGAAATGTTGCATTTGGTGATCAGGTGACTGCTTGCACTTACATGGATAGGCTGCAGAAGGTATCAATGGTGGAAATGTTAAATTTGGTGGTAAGGGAAGTACTTGTGCACACATGGACAGACTGCAGAAAGGATGGTTGGAGAAAATGTTTCATTTGGGGGTGAGGGGCGTGCTTGTACACATAGCAAATCACTTATAAAACGTACTAACAATAAGGCTTATGCCAGTTTGGATGCTAGTTTTTTTCCTCAGTGTATTAGCTCAGCCTTTTTTGCACACAGAGGGAGGGGGATTTTGCTAGTAAGCTGAATGAAATGGAAAGTAAATTGATTCTTAATTATAGGACACTTCATCTTAGAGGTCTCAGTTTGGAAGTTAATCAGATTTTTTAAATTTATATAGATTTTTTTCTTGTATTAAAGCATAGGTTTTATTTTTTTATTATTATATAATGATCAAAATAATTTTGTAGGTGTATGTTATCTATTTGTAATGTTACCTAAGCTTTTCTCCACTTTGTGCATGTTTGAGAATTTGCTATGAAAAAGGTAGAGTTTGAATATTTTAAATGTATTCGGCAAGTTAAGTACTTTCATTTATCAAAAAATGAATGGCTGGCCCTGAAACAGCTTTGAGGACATGCAGGTGATTATGTATTTATGCAGGCTGATACGGGGTGGAACTGGATCATTATGACCAAGGTTAAATATATTAACATGGTAAACAAACTTTTTTGAATGAAAATGAGTATGTGAAATTGGTCAGTCACCCCTTGGCCCCTTTTAATGAACAACTACTAGAGATTTGGAAAGGGGTGAAAGATTAGGTTTCTGGACTGCTCAGAATGTTAATAAGTTGCATATTTCAAAAGCCCAGGATCCTATATTCAATATTATTCTGAAAATCCATAAAGATTTGTGTGACCCTTCTGGCAGACCTATAGTTTCTGGAATTGATTCTTACTTGCAGAATGTAGGGATCTTTTTAGATTCCCAATTTAAAGAATTTTTAGATAAGGTTCCAGCACGTATTAAAAATATAAAGGAGCTCTGTGATATTGTTTGCAATGTGTGCTGGCAAAAGCATTATTATTGGGTCACCACTGATGTTGATTCATTATATATAAATATACAGCTGAGATGAGGTTTGGAGGCAGGGTATAACATAATGGGGGAGGAACATCATACCTCTTTTCGAGTCAATTTGCTAGAATTTTAGCTTACGCACAATTATTTTTGCTTTGAAAATTAGATTTTCCTTCAAAAGAAGGGTACAGCCATGGGTGGCCCTCTTGCTCCCTCATATGCTATTACTTATGGGGGGAGTTTGAGAAAAAGTTTATTTACTGTTCAACATTTTTTTCTGAACATGTCATGGTATACAAAAGACATACTGATGACTTGTTCTTGATTTGTGAGGGCCAACCTACAAATTAATTCAATTTATGGATGAATTAAACAGTAACAACCATGGTTTGAAGTTTGTTTTTGAATATAGCAATACATCCATTAACTTTCCTGATGTGGAATTTTACATTGATATGAACAATAAGATTGAATTCAGACCCTACATGAATACAAAGAGAAAAAATTTAGGGAAAGATTTCTTTCAGAGGTTAGGTGTAGGCTTTTGGATCATGGATATTCTAATGAAATCTTGAACGGTGCTAGAAATAAATTGGAATGGAACCCTAATAAAGTGTTTAGAAAGATTATAACAGCAGCTTGAGTCCCACTGTAAGGGATTCAGATTGTGACAATAGTATAAGAAAAGGTATTTTCTCACAAAGTATTTCCTTTTTTTCTGAAACCTTAGGAAGGATACTTTCTGATTTATGGCATTTAGTTTATTTAGATGAAACAGTCGGTGACCTTTTTTCCTAACTACACCATTTTCTCTTAAAGGAGATATCCGAATATAAAAGAATTATTGAAATTTGCACGTTGGAAATCACTGAATGTGTCAGGAGTTACTGGGTCTTTTGCATGAGGACATTGCATAGTGTGTTATAGAATTAAAAATTTATCAGACACTAAAATTAATGGTAAAAGATTTATTTCTTGGAATAAATTTCATTGTGATTTGTGTGGTGTAGTTTACATCACAGGTTAAGGGTATAGTACCATTAAGTGGTTTGTGGGGCAGAGCAAGAGAAAAGTCAAAGTAGCCATCATGCAACACTTAGGTGACATTAGGAACAGCAATTTTAAAAGCCCTGTAGATGAACATTTTTATAAGGCCCATGCAGGTTCAGATGTTATTTTTTTTTCCTTCAGTGTGTTAGCTATGTCTTTTCTTTGCACGGGGGGGGGGGGGGGGGGTTGCTAGTGAGCTGAAATAATTGGAAAGTAAATTGATTCTTGATTATAGAACACTTCATCTTAGAGGTCTCAATCTGGAAGTTGATTTTTTTAATTTATATTGATTTTTCTTGTATTAATATATACGTTTTATTGGTATTATTGTATAATGATGAAAATAATTTTGTATGTGTATGTTACTCATTTGTTGGAATAGGATTGTCATTTGTTGCTATTTTTCCATAGTTGTTGAGCATTTTAAGGATGAATTTTGATTCTGTAATTAATCAATTAATTTACTAGTGATGGGTTTCTACCTGTATATAAAGCTGTTTTTGTGCAGTATAATTTATCCTATGAAGGCAAATGGTCAAGGTGCCAGATATATTTTTTATTTATTTTTTATTTTACATTTGTTAACCGGGGGTGTCTGACTGAGCCGAAAAGGCCCCTTTTCAGCAGAGGCCCGGGGAGAAAAGCTCCACAAAGAAAAATTACAGACACATTTAGTTATTTAGACATAATCAGTATACACACAAATTACAAGAGACATGTTTTTACAGTGGCATGCGGCACAAACAGTTACAGTGGAGAGAACAATCAAAAAAGATATTAATTTTAAAAATAAAGGTAAGTAATAGATTTGTGGTATACAGCTGAACTTTGGAATGTAGGTAGAATACATACATAGTTGCACTTTGAGTAAGTGAAGTTAATCTTCTGCTCATTTTTTTTTTGTTTGTTTATTTTTTGGAGTGCTTTTGCACAACTAGACAGACTGCAGACAAGATCACTGGGGGAAATATTTCATTCAGTGTTCAGGGGAGTACATGTGAATACATGAATATTGTGCAAAGGGGGTCTTATTCGTAAATGATTTATTGAGTGGTCAGAAGAGAGTTTGTGCAGACCTAGACAGACTGCAGAACGGATAGTTTGGGGAAATGATTTGGTGGTTAGTGTTTTATTTGGTGATCAGGTACTGCTTGTATATACCTAGACAGAATGCAGAAGGAATCATTGTGGGCAAATGTTTCAATTGGTGGTCAGGGAAGTGTTTTTGCATACATGGACATCATGCAGAAAAGATCACTGAGGAAATGTTACATTTGTTGATCACAGGAGTACTTGTGTACACCTGGGCAGACTGCAAATGGGATTGCCAGGGGAAATATTTAAGTTGTGGTCAGGGCAGTGCTAATGCACACCTAGAGAAACTGTGGAAGGAATTGCTGGTAGAAATGTTTCAGGAGAGACATTGGGCCTACCTGGACAGACTACATAAGAGATCACTGTGGAGAATGTTTCATTTGGTATTGAAGAAAGTACTTGTGCATATCTCCAAAGACCACAGGAGGGATTATTGGGAGAAATATTTCATTTGGTGGTCAGGGGAGTGCTTGCGCAGACCTGGACAAACTGCTGAAAGGATCGTTGGGTGAGGTGCTTCATTGGGTGGTTAGTGCAGTGCTTGTGCATACATGTACAGACTGCAAAAGGGATCACTGGGTAAATGTTTTATATGGTGATCAGGGGAATGCTTGTGCATATGTGGACAGACTGCAGAAGGGATCATTGAGGAAAATGTTTCATTTGATGGTCAGGGTAGTACTTGTGCACACCTGGAAGACTGCAGAAGGAATCACTGTGAGAAATGTTTCATTTGGTGGCAAAGGGAGTGCTTGTGCACACCTGGAAGACTGCAGAAGGGATCACTGGGTAAATGTTTCATTTGGTGACAAGGGGAGTGCTTGTGCATATCTCAACAGACTGCAGATGAGATCACTGTGTAAATGTTGCATGTGGTGGTCAGGAGAGTGCTTATACATACAATGGTGAGACCGCAGAAAGGGTCATTGGGGAAAATGCTTCATTTGGTTGTCAGGGGAGTACATGTGTATATATGGACAGAGTGCAAAAGGAGTCTTCTTCAGAAATGTTTCATTGGGTGATCAGGAGAGTACTTGTGCAGATCTAGACAGACTGCAGAATGGATAGTTTTGGGCAAAGTTTCATAAGATGGTCAAGGGAGTGCTTGTGCATACATGGATGGGTTGCAGAAGGCATTATTGGGGGGAAATGTTTCATTTGGTGGTAAGGGGTGTGCATGCTCACAACTAGACAAACTGCAGATGGCATAAATGAGGGAAATGTTTCATAAGGTGAATTGCAGAAGGGATCTCTGGGGGAAATGTTTCACTTGGTGGCCAGTGGAATGCTTGTATCTCCTATAGACAGACTGCAGAAGGGATTGTTGGAGACATTTTTCATGTTGTTGACAGGGGAGCAGCTGTGCATACAATGGGCAGACTGCAAAAGGGGCCTTTGTAGGAAATGTTTCATTTGATGGTTGGGGAGTACTTGTGCATGAGTGGTCAGATTACAGAAGGAAACATTCAGGGAAATATTTAATTTCATGGTCAAGGGAGTGCTTTGGCATACCTGGACAGATTGCAGACACGATAATTGGGGAGTATGTTTCATTTTGTGGTCAAGGGAAATGAAATGGTCAGGCAAGTGCTTCTGCTTACATGGATAGGCTGCATTAGGGGTCATTGGGTAAATATTTCATTTGGTGGTCAGGGAAGTATGTATGAAAACATTAACAGACTGCAAAAGAGGTTGATGCTGGAAATGTTTCATTTGCTGGTCAGAAGAGTGTCTGTGCCTGCATGGACAGACTGCAGAAGGAATAATTGAGAAAATGTTTAATTTGGTGGTTGGGAGAGACCTTATGCATACCTGGACAGACAGCAGAAGGGGTCACTGGCAAAAATGTTTCATTTGTTGATCAGGGGTGTGATCATGCATAGATGAACATACTGCTGAAGGGATCGCCGGGGGAAGTGTTTCATTTGCTGGTGAGGGGAATGCTTGTTCATACATGGACAGGATGTAAAACGGATCATTAAGAAAAATGTTTCACTTGGTGGTCAGAGGAGTACTTATGCATACATGGAAATATTGCAAAAGGACTCTTTGTGGGAAATGCTTCATTTGGCAGGCAGGGAACTGCTTGTGTGTACATGGTCAGACGACAGATGGGATTGTTGTGAGAAATGTTTCATTTGGTGATCAGTGAGTCATTGTGTATAACTGGACAGACTACAGAAGGGATTGTTATTGGAAATATTTTATTTGGTGGTCAAGGGAGGGCTTGTCTATACCTGGACAGACTGCTGAAAGGATTGTTGGGGCAAATATTTCAGTGGGTGGTCAGAGGAATGCTTGTACATGCATGGACAGACTGCTAAAGGGAACTTGGAGGAAATGTTTAATTTGGTGTTCAAGCAAATACCTGTGCATACCTGGAAAGATTCCAGAAGTACTCACCAGTGGAAATTTTCATTTTGTAATCAAAAGGGTGCTTGTAGTGTTGTCGCCTCACAGTAAGACGCTGTCCGGTTCGATTCTCAGCTAGAGCATCTTCTGCGTGGAGACATGCGTGAATGGGCGTACCTTCGTTGAAGGTTGTGCATCAGGCCTGACAAGCCGGTACGTAAAAATCAACTGCCAATCATTAGTGGACCGGAGTTCCGCTGTGGCGACCCCTAACCGGGAAAAGCCAAAAGACATAAACAAACAAATCAGAAGGGTGCTTGTGCATACATAGACAGACTGCAAACAGGATCCTTAGGGGAAATGGCTCATTTTGTGGTTGGCAAGTATTTCTGCATACCTGGATAGACTACAGATGGGATTGTTGACTGAAATGCTTCATTTTGTGGTCAGGGAAGTTCTTGTGCATACAATGAACATGCTACAGAAGGGGTCAATGGGGTTGAAATGTTTAATTTGGTGATCAGGGGAGTACTTGTGCAGACACGGAAAGACTGCAAAAGAGGCCGTTGTGAGAAGTGTTTCATCTGATGGGACAAGGGTATGGTTTCGCATATATGGATGGACTGCATATGAAATTAGTGAGTGAAATGTTTAATTTGGTGGTCAGGAGAGTAGTAGTGCATATGTGGACAGCCCGCTAAAGGGATGATGGTGGAAATGCTTCAACTGATGGTAAGGAGAATACTTGTGTACAATTGGACAAACTGCAGAAAAAATTGTTGGAGGAGATGTTTCATTTTGCTGTCAGGGTAGTGCTTGTGTGTACATGGGCAGACTGCTGAAGGCATTGTTGGGGGAAATGTTTAATTTGGTGGTCAGAAGATTTCTTGTGTGTATCTGGACAGATTCCAAAATGGATTGTTGGGGGGAATGTTTCATTTTCAGTTGGGTGAGCGCTTGTACATATGTGGATAGTGTGGAGAAGGGATCAGTGGGGAACTGTTTCATTTGTTTGTCAGGGGAGTACTTGTGCAGACCTCGACAGACTGCACACAGGATTGCTCAGGGAATGTTTTGGCTGGTGGTTAGTGGTGTGCTTGTGTACACTTGTACAGACTGCAACTAGGATCAGTGGGGGAAATGTTTCAGTTGGTCATTAAGGGAATGCTCATGCATACCTGGATAGACTGCTGAAGGATTTGTGGGGAGAAAAGTTTCATTTGTCAGACATTGGATTACTTGTGCATACCTGGACACAGTGAAAAATGGATCTTTGGGTGAATTGTTTCAGTTGGTTGTCAGTGGAGTGCTTGTGCGCACCTGAATAGATTGCAGATGGGGTCACTGAGGGAAATACTTTGATCGGCGGTCTGTGGAGTGTTTGTGCATTCCATGATAGACTGCAGAAGGGATCACTGGGAGAAATGTATCTATTGGTGTCCAGGGAGTGCTTGTGCATACCTGGACAGACTGTTGAAGGGATCATTGGGGAAAATGTTTCATTTGGTGGTCAGGAGAGTGCTTACACATTCCTGGACTGACTCCTGAAGTGACCATATGGAGAAATATTTTATTTGCTGATAAGTGGTGTGCTTGCGCATACATGGAAAGACTGCAGAAGCGATTGTTGGAGAAATGTCTGAGTTTATTGGCCAGAGGAGTGCTTTTGTGTACATGGAAAAACTGCTAAAGGTGTCTTTGTGTGAAATGTTTAATTTGGTGGTCACGGCAGAGTTTGTGCATATGTAGACAGAATGCAGAAAGGATCATTAGGGCAAATGTTTCATCTGGTGATCATGTAGTGTTTGTGCATACCTGCATGGACCACAAAGGGAAGCGTTACGGGAAATGTTTCTTTTGGTGGTCTGAGAGGGCTTGTACATACCTGGACAGTCTGATGAAGGGATCCTTGGTAAAATGTTTCATTTTTTGGTCAAGGGAGTGCTTGTGTATACCTGGACAGACTGTAGAAGGTATTGTTGGGGGAAATATTTAATTTTCCGGTCAGCAAGTACTTGTGCATACTCGGACAGAATGGAATCACTGGGGAAAATGTATCGTTTGTGATCAGGGGAATATATGTATATACATGGACAGACTGGAAATGAGATTGTTGGTGGAAATGCTTCATTTTATGGTCACAGGAGTCCTTGTGCATTTCTGGACAGACTGCAGATGAGATTGTTGGGGGAATTGTTTTCATTTTGTGGTCAGGGGAGTGCTTGTCCATACATGGTAGACTGTAGGGAGGATCAGTTGGGGGAAATGTTTCAGTTAGTGGAACATGTTTCATTTCTGGACAGGGAAGTAGTTGTGCATACATGGGCAGACTACAGAAGGGATTGTGGTGGAAAAGATTCATTTGATGGTTGGGAATTGCTTGTGTATATGTGGACAGACTGTAGAAGGGATGATTGGGAGAAAGGTTTCATTTGATGGTAAGATGAGTGCTTGGGCTTACCTGGAAGACTGTGGAAGGGATCATTGGAGGAAATGTTTCATTTAGTTGTCAGAAGAGTGCTTATGCATGCATGGACAGACTGCTGAAAGGATTGTTGGGGAAATGTTTAGTTTGGTGGTCAGGGGATTACTTATGTGTACCTAGAAAGACTACAGAAGGGATTGTAGGGGAAAATGTTTCATTTTGTGGTCTTGGGAGTGCTTATGCATACTTGGACAGACTGTAGAAAGGATTGTTACCTCCAGTTTTTGACATAATAACAAGAAAGTGCACAAAATTCTGTTTTAGTGATTAAACCACTAGATACAACCTAGTTCCAAGAGCATAAAGGGAAAATATATACTGCTGTGCTGGGTATGGGCTTCTAACCTTCACACCAAAATTGAACTAAACCCTCTTCAGTTACAGAGCCTTACCTCTCCCTCCACCTCTCTCTCCTCTGAGAAACAAATGTCTTCCAGTGCCTTTTTTCCCCACAGTTAACTACCTAACTATCTCTCAGACCAAGTAGTATTTACACACACACAGGCATACACACACAAACAGACAGACACACACACACACACACACACACACACACACACACACACACACACACACACACACACACACACACACACACACACACAGACACACACACACACACACACACACACACACACACACACACACACAGACAGACACACACACACACACACACACACACACAGTCACAGACACACACACACACACACACACACACACACACACACACACACACACACACACACACACACACACACACACACACACACACACACACACACACACACACACACACACACACACACACACACACACACATACACAGACACACACACACACACATATACACACAAAAACAGACAGACACACACACACATACACACACACACGCACACACACACACATATCAGGATAGGCTGCACAGATTTATTCCTAGCCTAGTATTCCTGCCACAACTCTGAAGCAAGTCAGAGTGCTCTACTCACCTTATTGCTGTTAATTATGCCAAATATCTAATTCAACAGGTAATATCTCTTTCAGAGGTAACTGGATGAAGTAGTTTTGTAGGAGTGTGCCATATAGTGTGCCACACCACATTGTGAATAATGGTTGACTTCTCCTCAGGTAAGCCACACTGCATAAATATGCTTATTATACATAAATAATAGTCACAAGAACTTAAAGGTAAATATATAGATTTTATTTAAATAAAAAAAGAGTGTAAATACACAGTAAAATATATGTAGGTTGACACATAACATAAAAATTATGTTGTGAAGCTGCCAGACAACCTATGTATTCAGCTGGTATATCCAGTGCCACTTTAAAATGTTGCTATTTTTCATCCTGATCTTGTAAAATAGATCACAGCTACTGTAATTTATGTCATTAGCTACATTTTGACAAATGTTTTGTGCTTAGTTGCACACTATGTAAAGTCTATAAGCTTAGTTGCAATATTTTTTACAAAAATATTAAAATATATGGTAAGGAAAGTAATAATAAGTCAGTTTTAAAGGAATTTATTACAAACTTGGATTCAACACTCTTGGCTATGTGTTAGTAACTTGAAAACATGTTAGAGACAAAGAGAATTTAAAAGAAACTGTGAAAGGAGGTGAAAATGTCTCTGTTCATCCAGATGAATTCTGCATTTCCATGCTGTCGGTGCTTTATCCTGAGTGTGTTGCAGTATCTATGCATGAGGTGCAGTGCAGAGGTCATTATTGATGCACTAGGGCTTTGTATGAGGTGAGTCATGTTGTGAACTTCCTGCAAGGTTTACTTCTCATTTGAGGTCATAGTTTAAGTGAAACAATGGAAGGGAGTTTGGTGCATTTTTTGTATTACTTATTATTTTGTCTGTGCTAATAACAGGTTGGGTGCTTTTTGTAAATTAAAGAATTATGAGCTAAGATCCTGTGGAGAAATGTGCTAGTGATAGTGGACATGCTCTTCTACATCTGTACTGGGTACATCTTTGAGGTGATCATCTGAAAAAGACCTTATAAGGACAGTGTAGAACATACTGATACCATATGGCTGCTGGATATTACAGGTATGTGTAACTGTTATTATTTTAAGAGGTTGTTCCTCAAATTGCTGGATTAATGACTTCAGCTCTTGTGTTGGATGAGATGTTAAGGAAGAAGCATGTATGAATTATGTGTTCATTGTACTTTTGTTTCAGTGCTTTAGCTTATGGAATATAATGATGTGTGGTATTGCAATTCTTTTTCAAGTTTCCTACTTTAAATGCACTGGAGGTGGGCAGTTATTTCCACAAGCAAATAGGGGGTTTCACTTTTTTACCTTATTTTATTTCATTTCAGGTTTTTGCATTAAATATGTTCATGTGGGTGCATCTTTTCCTTACATGTGGGATTTCCTTTATACTTCATATTCATTTAACAGGCAGTCATTCGGTGTAGACTTCCATTTGACATCAGTATCAGTTCTGTACCAGTAGCTGACAATTTACCTGTATGTGTGTGTGTGTGTGTGTGTGTGTGTGTGTGTGTGTGTGTGTGTGTGTGTGTGTGTGTGAGCTTGAGAGACAGAGTGTGTCTATGTGTCTTCCTATGTCTGTGTATCTCTGTCTTTTTCTGGGTGTCTGTGCATGTGTATAGATTTTATAGAACTCTAAGATATGCTATTATTCATAAATTAGTAACTCAGGCAGTGATGCAAGGGCCTATATGTTAGTTGGTTTGTTCTTTAGTCTTATGCCTTCTCACATTGTTTTTTCAAGAAGTTGTTAATTTCTTTTTATGTTAGGCTGTGCAGGGCATACATTTGTGGATGCAGGGAGATGCTGTGCCTGAAATTATGGTGAAGATCAATAAGGAGGAAGTGATATTTGAGCTCAGACTACATTCCTGAGATCACTGCTTTTTCCTGCCAGTCCTTCATCATACAACTTAAGATACTGCCACTACTAAACAATGCTAATCTAGACCCATGATGTTTACACACAGAGTGCTGGGTTATTTCTCAAACAAGTACCACCCTGGGTGTGTAATAACAAATCCTGTCTTCTCTTGGCCAATCTCATGCATATACCCCTTGAGTTGCATATAGGCACAGATAAGTTACAAGACTGAAAGTGGAGGACAGAAAGAAGTAAACTGAAAACTTGTGCCATGGAGATGTAACAAGTGGGGGTTAAGGGGGTAATCAATCCCACTTAGATGCAGCCCTACTTATATGCATAAGTACATTTCAGTGACATTGAATTTAAAAGGGTGGTACCCCCAATCTCCCTCTGGTGCATATTAGCAGTTTGCTTTCCCTTTGAATTATTTATGAGCATTTCATTTTTTTATTTCTGTAATTGTATTTCCATGTTTGCTAAAATGTTAGCATTCATTTTGCTTCATTTAGAAGCTGTAGTGTGCATAGCCATGACTGTAAAACCAATAATATTGATGTCATGATAGCAGAGCATGACTTGTGAACACTATTACTGTATGTTGCTTCTGGAGCACCTTCATCAGTACTATATAATAAATAACATATGGTAACCTTAGTTGCAATAAATAACAGAAGGTGGTAAACACTGACAGTTTTGCAGACACAGTAGAATAAATTGGTAAAGTGATGTTAACATGGATGGATTTAGATATAGGCCAACTAAGCAGCAGTCTACATCACTACTCCTTCAGTGGTTGGGATGCTTTTCAGGAATTTATTTTTTATAATAAAGGAACATGGTATTTTTTTACTATAAAGTAAAATAAGTAACTAAATAAATGAATACATAAATACATGCATACATACATACATAACTAAATAAATAAATAATGGAAAAAAGCATTTCTACTGGAGCAGCAAGAGTGGTACCTTAGGTCATTTCATTTGTTGACCTCCTGCTTGTTCTACCCATGATCTGCTTAGACAATGAATCGAGTAAATCTTGGGTGGGGCAGAGAAAGAAGTCAGAAAATTCAAAACAGTGATAGGCCATCATAAAAAGTAAGCTCAGAGATCGGATGATGAAGTTTTTTTTTTCTTAGTATTGTTATTGGCAGACAAACAGATCTTTTGGATTGCTGGGGGATGACTAGTGCACAGCTGTCCCTGATATTGCAGAATGTTCCTGACTGACTTCATCATCCCTCACATTTATCTCAGTTTTTGCACAATGTCCAGATTTTTGCCACCTATTTTTCATTGGTTGAAAGTAAAAATTGTGGTTTTCTGACAAATTATTGAGGACTGAAGGCACTAATGACAGACATTTGAGTTTAAGACTGCATATCCTTTAGACAATGTAAGCTGATACAAATCATGTTATCCTAGCAATTTTCTAAGTTTACTAGTGCAATATCTAAAATACGTTTGAATCTTTGCCCACCCAATAGATTTTTTTTTGTCCAAATTTCTTGTGCTAAAAGGTATGTTCCTTGTTGTATTTTGCTTTTTGATAACCAACTGAGGATTACAGTCAGTCAAAATGCCTGACATTGGAGTTCTGTGCTTCCTTTCCCTAGAAAATCGTCGATTTAAAATCTGTTGATCTGCTAACTAAATGAATTTGAGTAGCATAAAATAGTGGCCTGTCTGTGATAGAATATAGCTTCTTTTGCTGATCATCATTACCTTGCAGGGTTACTGCAATTTGTGTGAATGAACTTGGAATACTTTAATGTGTGGTTAATATTATTATGCAAAAAATCTGAAATATAAGGCATAACTTACTTTAAACAATCTACGACATTTTTACGTAGACTTAGGGGTGGCTTTAAATAGCTGATGGTGGGAGAGGAATGCTTATATGCAGCAAGGGCGATGCTTTCCCTGTACCACCCCAGCTACATACAAGATCGAGTGTTAGTAACACATTTTAAGAGCCTTGCAGTACTGTGTTAGAGGTACGGGGGAATGTGGCAGCATCCTTGATGGACTTAATACTGGCTGTCTATACAAAAGTAATGAAAGTATTGACTGACTAGATGGCAGTGCCAGTGTATGTTGCTTTGCACACTGTGTGGTGTATAAAGTAAGATTTGCAAAATACAATATATGGTGGCTATTTTAACTTATAATTGCTGGGAGCTGTCTGTGGAAGGTAAAATATTGCATGTTTTCTCAGTTTAAGCTGTTATCTGGCTTTGCAGGACTAGCATACATTTACTGGATTACTGTGATTTATGTGATGCAACTTGGAATACTTTAATGTGTGACCACTGTTTCCATGGGACAACATTGAAATACAGTATAATATATGATCATCATGTTTTTACTTAAACTGCTGGGTTGTGTTGGGAGCTGTTTGTAGAAAGTAACTAACACTATTGCTGTTTTTCTTGGTTTAAAGAGTCTTTAAATGCCTTTGCAGAATGAGTGTGCATTCAGATAATTAATGCAACTTTAGAATATTTTAATGTGTAGCTACTGTTTGCATGGACATTCTTAGAAATGCAATACAATATATGGTCATCATTATTTATCATGAATATCTAAATTGCACACAAAAGTAGTTATAACAGTTGAGTGCATGTTGGATCTGTCTTTTGAAAATAATTGACCTTCTGTTTTTTGCTCTGTCTTACAGAACTAGAGTTCATCTGTTTGAAGTAAGAAGTACTACTGAGATATGCACCAACGAAGTAGATGCACTTGTTGGGGCTGTCTGTAAAGGAAAACTGCTAGCTGTGTGCTGTTCAAAGGTGAATACTAGGTTAAGTGATCTGAGTGGTTTTAAGCCTAGCCAATAACCTGAGGTCCAAATCAAACCATGCACTTGTGTCTATGGATGAAGATCTTGAACATTGTGCCAAACCCATGTACTAAAATTGACTCTTCAACTTCAGACAATCACAATGCTTTCTTCATAAGTTAGTACTAGGCTAGTTTGCCAGCTCCCATTTGTACATTATTCTGTAATTGCAGGAATAATGTGAAATGTGTGAAGTAATCTGAAATACTTTAATCTGCGGCAACTGTCTATATGGGACAAAGGTGAACTGCATTACATAGCCTTTCTATTGTATCACAATCAGCTGTCTGAACTGTACCATAAAGTGACTATAATAGCCTCTATGGGATGTAGATGTCTGAATGAAAGCAATGGACCCTCTTGGTATTTGTTCAGTTTAAATTATCTTTCAAACACTAGGTATAAAATGTATTGCAGTTCATCTAGCTTTTCAGAGCTTCTGGAAGCATGGTCGTCCCACACTCTAAAGTGCTTAAGTGGATTTTGGCACAGGCTTAGCAGCTTGTGTCCTAGCTGATAGTAATGTCAGCCTTGTTGCTCAGGGCTGTGTCACACAACGTCATGGGCAATGGCTCCAACAGTGGCTTATACCATGTTTCACTCTGCTATTGCAGATATTGACATGTTCTGTTAACCAGAATTCGTACCATGCATATTAGGTGAATGCTGTGGCACAGCATACCTATTCTATATAACTCTGAGCACTCTGCCATTTTGTTTTCTGTTTATCATTTTTCTCCCTCTAATGGAACAACCATCAAACATCTGATTAAACTGAAGCCTGTTGAACCTGTAAGTGTTGATGAAAGCTCTGATATGGAGGATCCTCTTATCTGCTAAAGTGAACAATTTGGTTCTGCTATTACCCTGGCAGACATCATGGATGTTTTGAACTCACTGACTTCCCAACAACTGTGGGCAATTTTGTAATGTAATCCCAGTTTTTATCCTAGTATGGTCTTTCTACTGTTGTCTCTGAATTGCCTCCATTCTGTACATTGCAGTTCTCTATGCTGCTATGTGCAGTACTATGTGTTGTCTATGCATCCTGGTGTTTATGTAACAGATGCTATCTACTAGTCAGGAAGAATAACTATCTTATTAAAGCAAATTCCTTTTATACTGCAACAAGCATAGGAGGTGCATATGTCATTCCCAAAATACTAAAAAGATAGAAATGATAGCTATTCTGGAAAGTAATAGAAGAAATATAACGAATGAGGAACTTGCAGGCTATGTACAGTATACTCTGTTGTTTTTATATTATTTCACATTTCACTTTTTTGTTGTGTATGAATTCATATATAGTATTCTTGATAAAACACTCAAACAAATAAAATGAACAGAAAGAAAAATGAAGACATTTCATTTGCGATTCATGCATGAGCATGCTATGGATGTGCACTGGTAAATAGTGTGAAACATGTAGTGTAAAATGTCATAAAGCAAATAAGATATGTGTTAGAGCTAGCATATCACTGACATGCCTAGGAAATGAATGCACAGTAAGGCACAACTGCTGTGTTAAAGGTGAGGAGCAGTGCTAGGTTGACATAGTGGATAAAAGTAGTGATAAGCACAGCAATGTGATCTATGAGGTGGTTGTCAAAACCAAGGCAGGCTAATGTGGCACAGTACATACCTCCTGCTCATGTGTGGAATGAGGTGCCACATATGTGCCACTCTATACAGCCTACTGAGGGTAAGCACATCACAGAACCAAAGCAGTTCATCCCTGAAATCTGCATGAGGAGGGGTAGGAAAGTACAAAAAGAGAGAATAGCAAGAAAAGGAAAACATTTAATGGTAAGGAGAAGGATGGATGGATGGAGGTAAGGAAGAACAATTATTTATGGGCTAGAGAATTCCATTAACAATGTATAAAAAAGAAGAGTAGGTAGAACAAAGGGAGACATAACATCAGCAGGGGCAGACAAACAAGCATAAAACATGGTCACGGACAGACGTGTGGTATACATGCAGAAGGAGGGGATGGATGATAGTCGATGGATATAGATTTGTAAGAGTGCTGGTAGTGGGTGATGGGGAGTTTTGGACAATGCACAAAGTATGGTTATGATATAATGAGGTGAGAAAGAGTGAGATGGTGGCAAGACAGGGGTCACATACCGACACTGAGCCATTTACGTGGTCAAGGCTCAGCTATAAGTCTCTTCTGTGACTGATATCATGAGTAGACTGCACCTTCAGTTATAAGACTCAACAAATGAATCAAGGAGGTGTTTGAAGTTCCCGGGTCATGCATCCAGTTGTCTGTGCACCTTGGATGTTACCAGTGAACTTCAGGTCATCTTCAGCACAATATCGTCCAACCTGCAGGTGAGAAGCTGACCCAATAACCCTTGGAAGCCCAGAACCTGAGGCATTGCCCAGCTTATGCTGAGGCAAATGATGCTGTTCAACAGGCTTGATCACAACTAGACAGAGAGAAGGATGTGAAATAGAGAACACGTTAGTGCTTACACACACACACACACACACACACACACACACACACACACACACACACACACACACACACACACGCACACATCACACACACGCGCACACGCACGCACACACGCACACACACACGCACACGCGCACACTAATAGACAAAATATGTACACCACTACTGGAAGAGTCATTCCTACCTTCTGCAACATTCTATTGTTTTCATTTTTCACTTCTCAGCTACTGTAGCATGCATACCTCAGTGCATATGTATATCAGGGAATAGCATAAAAGCTGGAAAATAAATGCTGGCAATCCATTTTTGTCTTTCTCTCCCTAATTTCAGTCTCCCACTGCTGAAACAGGTCAGGGTGGTGCCACTGTAGGTCAGTGTACTGGTGACGACACTGCTTACCAGAGCTGGTGATGTCAGTGGCATCATATTAGCCTGTAAAGTTCATGCTACATCATTCTGCATGCTGGGAAGTTCATGCCAGGAGTTAGACTTACACAAGGAATGCTCAAATTGCTCTTGCTGGTGCTCAAAGAGTTCCCAGTTAAAGAAGAACAAGGTCATCTCTCTCTCCTTGGCATACCCTGCAGGATCCCTGCTGGTCACTACATGTGAGGAAGGCATAGACACTATGCTGGTTCACTACAGGAGACAAAATACAAAACAATAGCCTCATATGCTCACATTCAGACATAGCATGATGTATAGCATAGCACAGCAATGGGATGCTGCCAAATGTTTTCTGTCCCTTTCATGAATTATTGGTATAAGCTAAATGTATGCCATATGTGTGAATCATAAGAACTGACTGGGTGGCACACTGATAAATTATATATAAGGCCCTGGGCCTTACATACCACTTAGCAGTTCAGGGAGTGAAAGCCCTTTCTAGTGATGCATTCAGTCCCTACAGGACCATATGGGACCTTGATAACAATGTTTGTGTGATCTAGGGCTATGAGGGCCTCAGGGAATAGGCTTTGCAGTAAAACATGTGCATAGTAGTGGTTCTCTGCTTTGCTGTGCATGAAAACCATACAGGCTCCTTCACATGCAGTCATGATGTTGAGAAACTGGTGTAAGATATGCAAGTCTGGTGCCTGTAATACACATACTGCATACCCTGTAGATCACTCAAAGGTCCTTAGAGCTAAATGTTTAACATCATACATACATTTGTATCAAAGGAGAATGGCATTCCAAACATTTCCCTTCATTCTGCTTATGAAGGACATAGTTGTCCAGTTCTCTTATGGCCTCCTTGTTCACGAGGTGTCTATACACTTCCTGCTGGTGCATAAGGTGCTGGCTCTAACTTTACTTTCTGTGATGGCACAATGATCATGTTGTGCCCTGTCATGGTACATATTTGAATCCTGTAGTGACCACTAACACATACTGTTTTGTCAATAGCAGTGAATTCTTATAGCATATTCACAGCCCTGTACCGGAAGAATTCATGAAGTGCAGAATATATTTTTACTGCAGCACACTTGCATAATCTGTGCTCCTCTTTTGCATGAGGATCATCATTTCAGATCATTATCCAGTCATTTGCTGTGCTGCATACTGCATTATTCTCTCTTTGTGTAGCAACACTGTCCATGTCTTTGAATCATCCACACCCTTCATGTTGCTGTTATCCATCCTAAATTGTACTTTCCATTGCACTAAGTATCTATGAACCCCAACCTTCATAAGGAATTTGGCTGATAATGCAGTGAGGTAATGCATGCCATAATCTGTATTTCATTGAAATTATGAATAGGAAGATGCAGCTAAATTTTGTATTGTAAGAAATTGGGTATGAAAAGGATGGGTAAATAATTCAGAACTGTTTATGGAAAGCATTAATGCGTCAAGTGAACATGTGAAATGTTTTAAACATGGCTAGATGTCTGCTAAAAATTAAGTATTAAAATATTATATTGAGTGAGTTTTTAATAAGGTACCTACCATTTATTTTACAGCTGTCTAGAGATCCACATGAGCTATATACAAGTCAGACAGATGGTGTCTAGCTTTAGCAAGTCATTCGTTGGGTGTCATGTACCAGAGCTGCCTTAATGCTGTTGTGTTAGACTAGTGTCAGTAATATAATATAAACTTTAATATCTGTTGTTGAGACAGAATCCCTGGTCTAATTTTCTAGGCAATGGTCATGATGTGCTATGTGTCATGGTTTATTTTACTTTTGTTCCTTCTAGGAAATGTGACGTAGCTAGAGTCTTAATCGACCTTAAATGCTATGTCAGAAAATTAAACCTAAAATTGTTGTTTAATGACACTACACAACTATCTATTCCCAAACTGAAGCTCCCGAGTGTATTTAATCCACCTTTACATGTGGCTTTAAAAATGTTTGAGAGTGCTTGCGAATTGGATATCAGGTTTATGATGAAAAATTCTGTTTCCAATCGTAACCAGTTCAACATTTCTAAAGAACAACTGTCAGCTCTTAGTGAGCTGCGTTCTTCTGGTGTTAGGATCATTAAACCAGACAAGGGTGGTGGCCTAGCCATCTTTGAGCAAAGGGATTATGTCGAGAGAATGCATAAGGTCCTAGATGCTGAATCTTATGAAATTTCCTCTACCAATGAGATGAATATTTCCTCTAATAGGATTAGGGGTTATTTCAGGGATTTGTTTATTAGTGGTAGAAGAGATTAAGACACTTTGAAATACATTGACATCTTGTATGCGAAGACTCCTGTTATGTTTGGGATCCCCAAGGTCCATAAGAACCTTGGGGACCCCCCAATGAGAGCTCTCATTGATGGCAGGTCATCCATTACTTACCCTTGCTCTAAATATGTTGACTTACTATTGTCTAAATATGTGAGCTTATACCCAGTATATGCAAAGATTCATGGTCCTTTTTATCCAACTTGAATAAAATTACACTGGAAGCTGACACTAATTTTTTGACCATCGACGTGGTGGACTTATATACATCCATTCCACACCAGGAAGCCCTAGAGTGGATTGACATGCTATTGAATGACCTTGGGGCACCAAAAAGTGACATTAATAACATCATTGAATTACTGGATATTATTTTGTCCTCTAATTTCTTTATGTTCGAGAAAGACATATATATACAGAGGCAAGGAGTGGCCATGGGCTCCCCATGTGGAGCAGCCATGGCCAACTTGTTCATGATATACTGGGAAAGAAATTTTGTTCTTAGTAATGCTGAATGGAAAGGTAAAATAGTTTACTACACCCGTTTTCTGGATGACATTTTCATCCTTTTTAAGGGGGATGCCGCTTTAGCAAACTCTTTTGTCCAGTATTTGAATTCTACTACTGCCTTCCTCAGATTTACTTATCATTTTGAGGTCAAAGGGACAAATTACCTTGACGTCAAATTATCTAGGGTAGGAACATCGGGCTCCTTAAAATCTACCATCTTCAGAAAGGACACATACGTGAATTCTTTCCTCCACTATACTAGTTTGCATCCCTTTAAGCATAAAAAATCTATTGTAAAAGGCAACTAGTTAGGGCAGTGAGGATGTGTAGTGAACTGGCGGATTTCACATTAGAATGTGAAACGTTAAGAGATCTCTTTAGTAACCGTGGCTACCCTTTGCGATTAATCGAGGACATAATGTATGAAGTGACGAACAAAAGAATTTGTGGTTTTTATAAACCTCTTCTTTCACCCTTGTCACCTGTGATTATTGATACTGTACAAAGTGTGACCCCCATTGAAAATGTGAATTTACCTGACTCTATTGAGCACTCAGGCTTGCCCCTACAGAAAGATTACCCATGCAGTTTTGTTTCGACATTCAGTTTGAACTCGCATGCCATACAAAATATCTTGTATAAAAATTGTTTTTTTATTTCCAGTAACGCGTTGATGTGTAATAAATTGGGTGAGAAACCTATTATGGTTTTTAAAAGAGGGAGAAACATCAAAGATTTCCTACAAAGCAGCACATCCGTTGCTGACTATTCTAAGACAAAGGGGTCATTTGCTTGTGGGGCATGTAATTTTTGTAATCACATTAAAACAGGCAGTACCTTTCATATAACAGGAAGGAAATACATGATAGACCATAGAATAAAATGTGACACTAGGTCAATCATTTATATAGCATTTTGCACATGTTGTCCTGCCTTCTACGTCGGTAAGACGGATAGAAGGTTCAAAGACAGGATTTACCAACACTTGTACGCTATTAGAAACAAGAAGTGCGAAAATGCACTAACCAAACACACTGATTTATTCCCAGGGCATTATTTTGTTTTTATGAGAATCGACCACCTACCAACCTCTGTCAGAGGGGGTCCCCCTTCCATTGTACTGGAAACTCGAGAGCTCTTATGGCAACTCAAACTGGATGCTTTTAATGCACCAGGTTTGAACGAAAGTTGCAATATAGCCCCCTTTTTAAAGTTAAAATCATACTTGAGATGAGTTTAAACAAAAAATTGTTTATTTTTATTTTTATTTTTAGTATTAGATTAGAAAGATTTTAAATGTTGTCTACTTATTGTAGTGGAAAGAGGCATTATTTCTTTTGCCATGCTTATGTATAACTTGTACACCCAGTTAAGACAACGTTGTTCTATGGTTGTCTAAAATGTTTACTTACTGTCCATTTTTTTAAGTGTAACAGTAATTTAAATAGTCTTTTTTAGGCTGCTAAATACTTTTATGGCAGTATGTCATTCTTAATACTGTTGGTAGGCAGTTATTTGGCTGGTTGGTGAACACAATTAACTAAAATCTATGTGTGGACACTTCTTTTTTCTAGCCTTGACATGTATAAGTGCTTATATGCTTGTGCACTTCTATATGTACATTACATGTGATCAGCCTGTCTCTATACACTAGTAAGTGTATGTTTTAATCATTTTTAGTGATTTTTTCTTACTTTTTTTGAAGTGGCCGTTTGCAACATCAGGTTTGTTTTCAGTTATTATCTGAACCAAACCACACTGTTAGTAGGGAGTGTGTTTATTTAAGAAACATGTGATGGGAGTGTTTAACTCATAATGACTTGTAGTATTTAAAGAGCGCGGATTTCACGCATTTTTTAACCTCTGAGGAAGCTACCTACATAGAGTAGCGAAAACGCTGTTTTACTTGACTGTATAAAATTAAATAAATTGTGTTTAGGTCTTATGCACATGCAGACTTCTTTTTGACTTGGAATTCTTGAGTTTTCATTGGTGTATGGATTTATCAAGTTTGTTATGGTTTATTTTATGGAACATTTAATCCATTCCATCTTCTCATCATCTGCTACTTGAGTATGCCTAATTTCCCTGCGATGCCCCAGTTAAGTGACTCTTGCCCTTTATAACCATAGTACATTTTGGTGATGTGATGCTTTTGTTTTCCTCCATTCAGCAA
The DNA here is from genome assembly GCF_019279795.1 of Protopterus annectens. NCBI lineage: Eukaryota > Metazoa > Chordata > Ceratodontiformes > Protopteridae > Protopterus > Protopterus annectens. The sequence goes on along the minus strand of NC_056732.1, from coordinate 318,905,459 downwards.
AGTTATTACTTTTAGCCAGAAGCAACAATATGCACAGCATAATACTGAGAAAAAATGTACATAACTGCTATCACAAATCTTAGAACATGTGTGACAACCCACCACTGGACCAGTAATCAAGGAGCCTCAATCCTTACCACTGGCAACAGTAGGGGATGTACATTCAGAAGATGACAAGTACACTCAGAGCATTTCCGTATTTCCAGATGCAGCTCTCTACATCAAGTGCAATTTCTCTTAAGAGCAAACAGAGACCACAGTCAGTCCAGAGCTAGCTTCTCCCTCTTTCTCCAGATCCCCAATAAGACTCCTCACTGGCACACTATAGATCTGAGATCTCAGCGGAGTGACCAAGCCAAGACCTCTAGCACCCTTTCTGTCCAACCAGTGCTTCGTGTCCCTGCCCAAGTAGCTGTCACACAAACTTTTGGAGTTTTGATTTCCACAAACACACACACACACACATGCACACACACACACACACACACACACACACACACACACACACACACACACACACACACACACACACACACACACACACACACACACACACACGCACACCTGGGAAAGGCTGGCACAGGTTTACTAGCTATGACCCCTTCTCCCCAGATTATAAGGTAGTTACCACTGCCACCAGTCAACTCTTATCAGCTACTTTAAGGGTCTTAACAAAGGGTGCCCAATCTTACTGTGTAATATTAATATTAATAAAAATGGTAGTTTGACCAAGAGCAAGGCTATTAGGAGTTACCCAGTGTCACCAAATAAATATGCAAGTACTCAGTATCTCTAGACTGATCAGCCGCAGTGAATGGTTTAAATATATTTAATATAAATAATAAAAGAACAAGAAAATGCTCAGTATATAATCACAGTGACATCAGAGTTCAAAATCAAATTAATATTTAAAACAACATTGCAGGACAGTCTCAAATAAATGAAGGAGAATATCTAAACTAAGCTTTACTATATTCCTGACTACGTCCAACAGAATTATACTGTTCCCTAGTAACTTACTTCATCAGAGCAAGGCAGATGTGCTGAATGGTTTCTGTCATTATCAGGTGCAAGACAGAATACAGAACACCCTGTCAAACTCAAAGACCTCTCAAATTAATATGTCAAATATTACTGCTGAAACAGCTTGCAGAATGACATCATTTCTTGTCATCTGACTCTATCCCAGGTGAAACCCCCACTGCTGGAAGCTAGCAGTATTTAACTTCTACCTGTGAAAATATATAGACCTCAGATCTTTACCAGATTCTTGAAGTCATAAAAGAATTGCATTCCTTCACATTTCAAAACTAGTAATTATTTCACCTTAAAGACAATACAGAGAGCTCCCTAGTATAGACATTCTGTCTCTAGATGCCATAAAGTAATTTAATTTCAGCTATTTTTCTGAAGTTAACCTCCTGTAATTCCACTGTTAAAATATATACATTTAAATAATTACAATAGTGCATGTACATTTCTGTTCTCTTCCAGCAGGGCACACTGTGGATCCATTTTATACACAAGCATTTTGCAAACATCCTTTTTAACACACGTCTGTACAAATAAGTTTGATATATACATAACATACAGTTGCAATGCAAGCATCTTATATAAATCATGTTTATATTCACAAATGACATATAATTATTTACAAAATTCCAAATATCTGTGCTGGCAGTATCTCCCTTTGTCACACTGTGGACAGAAATAGAGTCTAATTAAACTTCCAAAATACAAAACACTTCATACAGTGTAATGAAGCTGTAAATAAGTGTAGTCACTTAACACATTTTACTGACCAAGAAGGCTGTGATCTCAAAGCATGTTCTACCTACATCAGCTTCCTGCGTGGTTCATGCCCCCATAAGAAAGGTATGAAATAGCATCACTTACATGACCAGCCACCAGCTGCAAATGAATAGTAGTCTGCTGCTGGTTGTGCAGGAAACATTAGATTAATAGCAGTCACTGGCTTTGCATGTATCACACAATATAGTTTCAATTAGTCTGACTGAATTATTTTGGACAAGTTTATCACTTGTGGTCCACTGTGTAACTGCTGATCTGTCATACAGTCCAACCAAGATATGTTCATGTTATGATTTCCTTCTTGTATCTCTTCCTTATACTCTATTGTTTAACTTGGAAAGTGGGAACTACACATTACTTTGACAATACCCACCTGGAAGATGCATTGTATAATGGTGGTAAGTGTGATTGCTGTATCTTGCTAATATGTGGTAGGACATTCTGAAATAAGTGTATCATGTCAGAAATCTGTGATTTCAAGGAGAAAGGTATGTTTTGCATGTTCTTGCAAGCTAAAATGCCATCTAAGTGCCTAAAATGTGCAAGATGCTAGTCATTTAATATGCAACAGATATGACTCTTGTAGATCACAATATAACCTGTTTGGCATGTAGTGTGTACCGTGTAGTCTTCGTTATTATCGTTGTATACAATAGAAGCAGCATTCCATCATAAATAATCGGTGAAATAAACAAAATGCAGAAAATAAATAAATAAAAAGAGATCAACTTCATAAATGCTACTTCACCTTTTTTTCATAAATATTAGCATATTTTTCTTCCAACCCTCCATTATTCTTAATATGATTCACTCAGCAGGTAGTATACTCAATTCTGATGTTGCAAGATCAGAGGACCGTGGGTTCTACTTCCACGCTAGGTAGTTGGATTAATTGTTCCATACTAATACATTAATTTTTCAGTACTAATACTGCAGTGCAGCAGAAGGTGGGCACTGCAGTTCTGAGTGTACCATCCTTCGTATGAGATGTTACACCAAGGTTCCATCTGCCTGAGTTGGTAGTAACTCAGGTCGAAGTAAAATACTAATAACACTTAATGAAAAGAGAGGAATACGTTAGATTTTATTATAAATGCAAAAAAAATACTACAAATAAAAAGAAATTGAGAAACAAATAGCATAGAAAAGTAAAAACAATGAAAAAATGCTGCATATTAATGTCGCTGAACTAAAAGAATTTTGCTGTAAGTAGCATTTTAATCCTTTATTCCATAATCAGATAGTCTAGATTATCCCATTTTGTATTCAATTTATTTGCGTCTTTCGGCTTTTCCTGGTTAGGGGTCGCCACAGCAGAACTCTGGTCCGCTAATGATTGGTAGTGGATTTTTACGTACCGGGTTACCAGCACTGATGCACAACCTTCAACGAAGGCATGCCCCATTCACGTATGCCTCCACACAGAAGATGCTCTAGCTGAGAATCGAACGGGACACCGTCTTGCTATGAGTTGACAACGCTACCGCAGTACCACCACCACAGTACCCATTTTGTATTCAGTAACACATGAAAATGTCAACATTTCATATACACCACAGAAAAAATAGAATTCTGTCAAGACCATCAATGTGTGCCCATGTCAGAGTTTTGTAGTAACAGTATAAAATAATCAGTACAGAAGCATTGCCAAATTATAAAAGTAGATATGTTTGGTTAACTACCACCTCAAATCATGTAATTATCTTACAAGAAAAAGTATGAGAAATTGTCCAAGGAGCTCAAAAACTGAGAACACAAACTTTGCTAAAGCAATTTATATTTCACAGAGTCTTGGCCAAGACGATTACCCAAAGTCTGATACTAAATGAAAGCTGCTCATTTCAACATACCCCTAAAAATACCATCATCTTGTCAGCAAACACAAATAACTGATGGTGACTAAGAGTGCTGTGGCTTAATAAGGAAAAAAATGTATGAATAATGGGCCACTCCTGTCTTGGTCATGTTGGAGACAGGAACTAGGGCTTCCACTCCTTAATCCTAACCTGATAATAAAAATCTGACAAAGACTCTGAAATTTTTTTCAGGTTTTCAGTAGAGTCTCTTTCCCATAAAGTGACATACTTGACATCCAAAAGACATCATAGTAAATAATCAGGACTGTATGAGTCAACAGTCAGCACATCACAAAGAGGTAGAAATGCAAAACAAACAAGTGAATTTAACAACTGGTGGCATCTGTTATTTTACGAGTTATACACAATCCTAGACTTGATTACTGTGAGATGAGAACCCAAACAAAGCATAAAAATTGAAGTCAAGATGTTTATCCTGAAAGAGAGAGTTAGGTCCTCCATACTGGCTATGTGGCCAATGACATTCAAAAGAACAGTCTGAATAGTATATTTTGTTTTCTGGATGACAAAGAATCAGACTAACAAGACACAGCTAATGACTAACCTTGCTTCATAAGACATCTGGCATCCACAAAACTTTTTTAACCAGCAAGACAATACCTGCATAGGAAAAGGGATAGACATAGTTGCAAAAACAACCTCCCTTCTTCCAAATGCTGATGAACTAAAAACTAAATTGAGTAGACATTGCACCTTGTTATATTAGTACAACTCAACCAATATACCCATTAACATGAGGGAATAACCTAATGTTGTCATAAACATCATATTAAAAATTCTGAAAATTAAGGCCAAAATCATAAACTGTTAATGATGTCCACAGACTAGAATAGTTGAATTAGTCAAAAGCCTTTGTGATATCACAGCTTAAGAGTATAGTATGTTGAGATTATCCATATTGAACCACATTGACCAGTTCCTGCATCACATCAAAATATTCGGGAACAGGAGAATGTGATAGCCTAGAAACATCAGAACCTAACAACAAATGTAGGAAGAGTGAAATATGACCCTACAATATTTGTAACATATGTTTGAAATTGGCCTGGAACAAATCTATAGTTTTCCAGTTTGTCAAATCCAACTGTCCCTCTTCTTCCATGCATCACATGACAGATCTCAGGGCATCAATGTAACATAATCCAGGGTGATACCACTCATTAAACATATATGGTACAGACCCAAAGTCTGCCAATAGTCATTCTCAGTGCCATCTAAACCACAGGAAGAGACAGAAAAGCCATGTCTAGCTCAGTTAATGTCATTATAAATGCATAAGTCTCAGAGGTTAAAGATGGCACTGAAGCCTAAACAATAGGGTAACCTTCCAGAAAAACACAGAAACCATGAAGGTGTGATACATTCCTGAAGGGTAGCAGCAGGCACCTGTGCATCCCATAAACAATGTGTGTCCATGTGTGGCCTTCTCATTGTCTTTAGCCTGTGAGGCTATCTTGACCACATAATTGAACTTAATTAGTACACTTAGTTTCCCACCATCGACTCCATAATCCTTTTAAGTCTCATATTGATAAAATATGAAACACTTTTGCACACTGCATAAACAGATGACATTTTCTGGGGTTTCTGTCGAGTCATCAACAGCAGTTTCAACAAGTCCACATACATGAAAAGGCATTCACTGAAACTTCTCCCACCAACAGTGGAGTTTTCATCTTTTACCTTTATTGTGTGACCTCAGAGTTGATATATATAAATTCAGTCAGTGTGGGGGGTGTTCTCCCCATGTGTCCTTGAGGTTTGAAGGAGTTAGTTTTGAACAGCTATTAATGTATATGCTTTCTATGCATTTGCTGAAACTGCTATGACTGAATCAACATGTAACTCATTTTTCTTTTTCAGTAATATCCAAAACTTCATATTCACTCCAAACTGATGCATTCCAGTTGGATTCATGCATATCAAAGAAACATGTCAACAGGACAACTAGAAATATAAATAACACATTCAGGAATGTTTTTGCACTACTTAATAAGAAACCTAACATCAGCTGAAAAAACCCAAAGATTTAACGACAGAGTCCAAAATTAAAGTTCTGTCAGTAACAGTACCTACTTTGGAAAACAGTCTCTGTCGACAAACTGATGTTGGTAGTCTATCAACTGCTAGCACAGTCCTAGAAAGACATTCATTTGAAGCAGTAATTATGGCATAAGTCCTGAATATTGTAGTCCCAGTACCAGAAAGAATATGAACAGGAGCAGGGCAAACAGAAGATCCAACTGTGTATGAGGAAACATCAGCAGTATGTGCAAACTATCTTGCATTCAGTATTTTTAATAATTCTGTATTGCCATAAACTCCACTTTGTACCTTAGTCATTGAAACATACTGGTCCACAATATCCTCAACTATTTCTTCATTTTGGGAAACCAACACAGCAACATATTTGATACAATCACAGCTGTAGGCCTGGAAACAGAAGCTGTCACTGCAGCATTTGCTTCTGTGTTCTCAGTCTTGACTCTAGTAGAAAAGACAACAGGACTTCCATCTGAGTAAGACAACTTTGGTGGTACTCTGGCTAAGTTCCTCCTAGTCAATATGAATACCACATCATGCATCCCTTGAAAACAGGCCATAGTCCTACTGAGACCAAGCTGATCAACAAAACATAAATGAATAAACACTTTCTGAAATATAGAAGTACGCACCTTTGGGAGATGTTTTGTTTATTAGCCATGAAGCTTAAATGTTTATTTAACTGTTTAGGTCACAGAAGTGTGTACAGTGCTTTCAAGGGAGATAGGATTTTAGACTTCAAAGTGATGTTAATTTTATCAATGAACTATTGTGGTAGTTCACAGAAAAAAAATCTGGTTCTGAAAAAGGCAGCATTAAAACATTCCCTGGGATTCAGGAACAATCACGTAAGCTCTGCTCAAAGCCTAAGCAATCTTTACATTTTAGTGTGATGAGCAGATCACAATAAACTGTTTTTTATAAGTAATTCATTAATGAGATATGCTACCTAGAAAAATGTAGGTAGCAAAGCATTATCGATACATTCCTTGCAATCAACCTACTCATGATGACTATTTGTATGCAGTGTTTCCTTCCTAATCAAAGTGTTGTGAGAAATGGCATTCTGACACCCTTTGTAAAATAATTGTCATTTGGATTTGAACCTTGGATCACCTGTGCTTTGTCTCTAAAGTCATTGCGATTTCACCTTGTGCCACAGAAACAGCTGCACAGTGGGTGGATTTTCTCCACTCAGTACTATCCAGAATGCTGATATCCTCACTTTGCCACTAAGCTTGTTTGCAGTAGAGAAAGCTACCCAAATAAAATATGTCACTTTTTTCCTTAATGCAAGTAAGATTGATTGCATGCGACTCAGCAGTGAGCAAGTGCAGAAGGCAACAAAGTAAAAAAAAAAAAGAATATGAAGTTGTGATGAAAGTAAAACTTGATTTTTAGTAATAATTTCAACATTCTCTTCACACAGTATGGATATGAGCCCCAAAGGAGCTCTGTCATTGGTCCAACGTCATTGCATTTATAGCCTGTGCCACAGGGAGAGGTATATATCAGATGCCCTTCATTCACTCAATACAGATATTGCACAACAGTGCCAGTAGTGTTTGCACTAGTGATGACTAAGGAAATGATAATTTTCCCTTTTTCCTTCAGCTGTGGGTCTTGTTTGTGCACTGTCAAGCAGTGTGCAAATTGCAAAAGCAAACAAAGGTTATGTTCAAAACCACAAAAAAGGACAGACATGACTTATAGTTGCACTCATCAACAGTTATAGAATTACCAAGACACATGCAGCCCTTTCATATCAGTTGCAAACATTATAAGCAGCATGTTGGCTACACATCATCAGCATGTCATGACAATGACAGGAGGTCATGCTTGGCAGGCAATATATAGTTGGTCAGAACACAAAGTATGCCATTAAAAAGTACTTCTTACTTTTATGAGGCATGATTCTGAGAGTTTATACAGCATATTTGTCCAGTCTGTCCACAGTACTCATGCTAATCCTTTTCTGTTATAATACTGCATAACTTGTCATGTGATACAACATCTCTTGCTGCTATTATTATTAATTAGAACAACAGGTGACAAGACAACAGCAACACCTTTGCAACCTCAACTCACATGATGTACAGGTAAGATATGGAACATTTATCACATACTTTAGCGTATGTATTTCATATACAATATATTATTATTATTATATAGTTATTTCATAACCAGATAGCTGGATTCAAATCCTGCATCCTCTGTCCAGGTTCTTTAAACTCATTGCATTCACACCATGAGCTACAGTGATACTTATATGATATGTAGAATTTATTCACTTATTCACTTTTTGCTATTCAGAGTGCTTTATCAAATCATACTTCTGCCATTCTAAAATGCACTGATATGACATTCCAAATTAAATTTCTCAGTTTGTACCTTAGGGAGTGGACTCTTGTTCACTGCCATAAAATGCTGCTAGTGCAAAGATCATTTTGCCAAAATATGTACAAATGATTAACCCAATAAAAGAAGAAATATGTCAATAGTAGCAAACATCAGGAAATGTACATAGCATATAGATCTAACCTAGCAGACCATCAAATTAGAGGTCGACCAGCAGAAAGATCATAATTTGTTCCTTTCTCATTTGCTTGAACATGTCTAGATGACTGTGATATTGACAACATATTTAGGCTAATAATAGCCCACAGTAAGGTTGCCAGCACTGCAGTTATTTCTTCTTTTTATTTTCTGAGCATCTTCCCCTTCTTTCAGCTTAACTAACAGAAATACAAAGTTGTGTGCAATTCTTTGCGTCATTGTTTCAATGTGAAATACAGCTGATTAGCACTGTAGAACAATTTTTAGGCAGAAGATGGAGCGTGTACTATTATTAAAAGAATATCAGTGTTGCAAAGGTTGTTCTCAGAGCTCTCAAGGTGCTTTCACACTTTTTCTTAAGACTAGTCTGCATGATACACCCACTTCAGAAAGAACAGTCTGTTGAGTATTGCTTGTTGCTTTACTCAGAGTAATAATTAACACTTGCAAGCCATTAGCGGCTAATAATTGTCATTGCTCCTCTCTGCAGTCACAGAGCATGTGTATGCAGTTGTGTAGCTACTTACACAATGTTTACCTCCCCTACACCAAGTGAGAATATTGCTATTCAGGAATGCTAATTATTTAACACTTCATTTGCATCTTCACATTGCTCATAGGACTAAATATACACTATATAAAGGTAATAATGTAGCTATGGAAGTTGAGGGAGGGGGGTCTGTTTTGATACAGACAAACCCTTACTGGTATTTACTTGGGGGAAAATTTTCTACAAATTACTGCATTTTACTGCATTTTTTTCATAAGGTATGTTTGTCCTCTTCATTAATAGTTTATATTTTCATATTTTGAATGTATTTCAATATGTAACAGATTTTTTTATCTGCATACATTTTTTCATTCACCATTGGCATAGTGCAATTATGTCCATTCTTGCTCTGCTTTCAAAGTTTGTTAATGAATGGTATGGTTAAATCACAGTATTGTCCTGCCATTTGCTCTTGGAATTTCAGCAGTTGGTTCAGACAAGTGTATTTTGTTTAGTATTAACTTCAAGGGGTTGTAAATGTGTAGCTTACAGAGGTATTAGGCTTCTCAAAAGTCCTATGGCAACCTCCACAACAATGGAGAGACCATTGAAAATTGCTTGGCATTTCTACTTTGAATTCTTATGTATTTATTGATAATACTGCCATCCAGTAGTCAGTTACACAACTGCTGTCCTCATAACAAAAATGTTAACAGAATGGATGTAATGCTAATGTATTATGATATTTTTTGGGGGGGGGTGGCTCCCTTAGCTTGTATGCAGTCATAAATGAACATTGTGAGTTCAGTTGTTTTGTGTTGATAATGGGTGCACAGATTTTATATGAGGAGAATCATTTCTCTATGTCCTACAAATGTGTTTTGTCTTTTTTTGTTTCATGTCATGCAGGATTATGGCACCCAGATCATATGTTCCATGCAAGCCACCAATCTGTGAAGCAGAGAATGAGATTAGCTTTCAAACCTTATGATGCTGTGGATCCTTCCTGCTTGACCGAGGCAATGGTGATATATCTGCCAATAAAAGAATATGGTAGCAGGTGTTTGCTGACACAACTACAGGCAGCAGCCACACTGGAAACTATTATTAGGTGTATCACCATGCCACTGATATAATTACAGCAGCCCACAAGAGGGCACAAGAGGGCAGCTGCAGTTACACATGTACAGATGATTATACGTGGTTGTCCTGCTATTAAACTACCACTCACTGAAACTAAGGAATTTCTGCCAACTGTCAGAGATCCCAACAGCTCCGCAGAAGGTTGACACAGACACCTTGATGTTGGTGCTGATGTGAACAACAGGTGAAGCATGTCCCAAGAACAACTTCCAGGTATGCTATATACAAGGCATTTACTGCCATTCTAGACATCTTTATGTGTTACTACTTGTATATTCTGTAATATCTGGAAACATACAGATGTGTGGCCTAGAAGAAACACAGTCCAACAGAAATTGTGTTGAGGAGAACTGGTTAGCCTGCATGATCCTGAGATTTTTCCTAAGCAGAAGACAGAGTATTATTTTGTTATCCTTTGCATCGCGATACTTATTAACCTTCTTTCCACTGCCTCCCTCTTTTTGAAGAGACATCAGAATTGCCATTTGAAAGACCACCTGCACATAGTAAGTACAAACTTTCTTTCCTTATTAATACCCATTAGTTAGATATAAGTCTGAGTAGAGAGCAATTAGTGTATTCCTTTAGCACCTGCAATTGTTTAACATGAATGTTTAGAATACAGTTTGGATCATTTCTAGTCCCTGTTTCTCTCATTTTTGTGTTTGCTGCTTATTTTCACATGTGATCCTCACAGTGGCAGTGTACAACTCATACCATCTGATGTCAGAATATGGGCAGGCTCCGAGGGTCTGATGATGATGATGATGATGACAATATAGAGGCACAGTCAGGGGGTGCAGAGGTTCAGTCTGGAAATGAGGTTGGGGTTCACTCCCTTCCACTTCTGCCTAGAGATCAAATCAATGAGCTCATCAGTGGATAAAGTAACCCAGGAAGTAGACAGTCCAGCTCCAAAGGCCTCCAGGAATACTGACTCCTCTGGGGAAGGATTATCAGAGGACCAACCACCTCCCTGTTTAAGGATCTCAAGAATGTCTCCAAATGAGCCGTCTTCAGGAGGTGATTGTGGGGACCCTTCCCCTTCACTGAAATTAGCATCCTCTGTCACTGACTCCTGAGGGGAGTCCTAGTACCTCCTTTTGCACTTGCACTTCTTAGGGGCTCCTAAGGTGGGATGCTCCAGTGATGTATCAAAAGAGACAGGGAAGCCCTGCTGGGTGGTCTGAAGACTTTGGGCTGGCTGTTCCTGTAGTGCAGAATGATGTGACTTCTGGGATCTGGAAGGAACATCCGAGGTGTTAGGATCCATTTGCTCTGCCAGAGCAGAGAAAATTCTCTTCACCACCTCAAAGACAGATTGATCCAGGGAAAAAAAGTCAACAGAGCCAAGAATCCAGGGTCCTTCCTGAAGGCAATCTGCCCAAGACAGAAGCCAGAGCCAAGCTGTCCAGAGCCAAAGCTCCAAGGAGTAGAGATGGCTCTAAAAACTTCCAACACCTCGGACCCAACAGGACCACTTCAGCTCTGAGGGTCATCTGGCTCTGAAGACATCGGAACCAATGCACTCAGACATATCTTCATTTAAATATAAAAACATCAGAGAAGGAGGTGTTATCAGAGGAGTGATAGAAGGAAAGCCTTCCTTACCCATTAGGTAGGATCCAGGATAACTCCTATCACCATGGGAAATCTCCTCATCATTCTGTCTACATCAGATTCAGGTTTTCTCCTGGAAGAGCGACAGAATGCTAAGGATGAGGATTTTTACTGCTGGATTTCCTGAAATGGAGATGGAACTTTAGACAGTACTGGGTCTACATAATTCTAGGTAAAGATGTCAGATCCAAGGTGCTTGGAACTCAAGAAGGGGCTGTCAGATCCGGCAAGGAAACTGTTAGGGAAGTCTTTGGATCTGACTTCTGATTTTTCTTGGCAGGCTCCAAAGAAGGAGTTGAATATCCTGACAGTTTGGGACATTTTAAAACAGTCTCCTTAATTCTGGATTTGAAAGGTTGAGCTCCAGAAATCACCTCAGAAAAGGGTCTTGGAAGCAGCCCTTTGAGAATGAGTTTATTTTTATAGTCAGCAACAGCCCGAGGATTAAACTTTTGGCATATACTGCAATCAACTTTCAGATGATCAGGGCCTAAATAGTATACACATAGAGAATGTTCATCCAATAAAGGTAACTTGTGCCCACATTTCTCACAGTTTTTGACCATAAAGGGGCTTTTCCTGACATTTTGACTACTATATAATTTTACTGAAGAGAAGAAAAAAATAAATATTTTTAATAGGAAAGTTAGGAATACCTACAATGGTGATAAGATTACACAGAATGTGCAGCTTAAATAAAAGGGAGAAAAATACCAACTATGGTAATGAGAATTACAGCTAGTGTAATACAAAAGGAGAGGAAGTATATAAGATTTATGAAAAAGATTTAAAAAAAAATAATCTTTGAACAACAACTCAAGAGCTGAAATGGCAGCCACATCTTATTCTCAAAGTGGCAAAAGATATCTGGGGTATGTTAAGGGTTGGTGCATTATGAGTAAGGGAGGAGCTTGAGAGCTTTTTGGTGGCCATGAGTTATAGTAACATCCGAGTTAGATCCGAGGTTCAGATCCAAACACAACAGCTGAGGATAGAATGAAAATTAACAACATCAAACTATTTCTTATTGTATGGCATTATGCAAGATCATCATAAAGTGCAAATGGGCTTGTGTTAGGACACTTTCTTGTGTATATCTGTTGTTTATATGCTGTTATGGCAGTGATTGCTGCAATTTCTTGTCAGCATCCCCAGTATAATCTTGTAGTAAATACATTCCATTTATGAACGGACACCTTGTAGTACTGCAGTGTCATCAGATCTGTGTTGTCATTTGTCACTTACGTATTTTGAGTCTTATTATATTGCTGTTTAGGATGTACATGAGTGCACAACACCTGCTTGTCTACCACATCTTTCAACGTAATATACCCCCTTTCTATAGTTGCCAAATGGCAAATAGTAAAACATGTCCTTTTCTGATGTGCATAACACGACAGCTGTAGGGCTCATTTCTTCTTGTTTATACATGATGAAGTGGAGAATTTTAGCACTACTGAGAATTATCACATATAAATTTCCTGTATATACATATTGTATTCAATAACTACAGTCTATGCGAATAGGTTGTAATGAATCCACTGTCCGTGCCATTATCTCCACTTGGCATGTTATCAATACTAATATCACATTTGCTTCTATTTGTTACAATGTTGCATTGTGTCCCTCTTGCAACTGTTGTCAGCATGTCAATTTTCAGTTATGCACATGTGTAAAGAAATGGGAACATGATTACTTATTATTACATCAGTATAGAACTTTTTATGTTTAAAATGTTTCTTTGTGAAGTAATCACATTTGACTGCATTAACTGAGTGCACGTTCTCCATTTTCCCTCTCATCATACTTATGTCTGCACTATTGACATTATATTCTGTGTACATTCTCCCCATTTTACATCCTCTGCATCTTACTTTTTGTAATCGACCTGCCTTACTTCATATAAGCTGTCCACATGCATCACAGAATACAATTGCCTACAGGCAAATAGTTTTGTTTACAATGTGTCCTCATTCTTCCTAATATTGATTTTTGGCCACCAGCTCTGGTGCTCACCATGAAACGGTGCTTGTCAATGTACAAGCATGATGAACAGCATGCATATTCAGGGAACATCACTGCTCATTGCACTAATGCACAGTACTTGTGTAGGCCTCACAAGAAGCTTACATGATTGTTAATGGATTCCAGAGTCATATTTCAGAAAACTATCATTTGGTACACTGGGTACCAAAGTTATAATGATAAAATAATGTAAGTCAATATGCTATTTTGTTCTTACATATTTCATTCTAAAGGGAGTTTGCAAGTAATCTTCCTGTAATGATGATGTACCTTTAATATCCAGAATGAGTAGCATAGTACATGCAGTACTTACACAATTTATGCCCTTCAGAATATTTTATTGAACTACTGCAGGCCTGAGATATAAGCTTGTATTATTATGCATAAAAGGCACAGTCGTATTATGCCACATTTTATTTTCTGAATACAGGTGGGAATAAGAAGTGTCATGTTAAAAAAATGAAGTAACAAAAGTGGTTAGTCCTTCATGCTTGATTAATTGCATTCCAATGTTCCTAATTCAATTGCAATGATGCATGACTATGGTCTCATCACCCACAGAGGTAATGTGTGCATGGATAAAACCTTTTCACAGCAGAAAAAATTAAAACATGATATTCTTTTCCAGTTTTAGTGAAAACAGATTCATAACAAAGCTGATTATATTTTAATTAAATATTTCAAAGATGTCTATTGCACAACAAGAAGTATGTTTTCTGAAAATAAATGGTGGACTGATTTCTTAAACTTTAAGAGGAGTGAAATTATATTCACTATGTTAAACTTAATCAATGGCTGTAGGCATGAAACATACTCCTACTGACACAGACTGTCAGAAGTTGGCTATTTTGCTTTTTGGTTTGCTATGGTTCTAAAAAATATAATTAGCAGTAAAAAATGTAATGGTACTGGCGATAGATAGCTCCTTACAGAAACAGGAATATTTTAGTACAAAGGTACAGTTTAATATTTCAAGTCAGGCTCCAGCTAACCATCATATATGTGCACGCTACCAAAGACATGCAGACACATGCACACAAACACATAGACACGCCCATGCGTGTGTGCATGCACACACACACACACACAGAGTGTTCAAAATGCTTTTGTATTGTTGACCATTTGTTTAACTGTGATGTTACCTCCTAATAATGTATGGCTAGCTCTGACAGTGTGTGTCAGTTTACTAAATGTCTGTTCTGGGACAAAAAGTGCTGCTAATCTGCTTATCACATTACTTTATCCATCATTCTGAATCACACTCATTAATTTTCATAAGATGGCTAGAATACTCGTAGGGAGCTGAGTTCAGACATTAGACCATTTAAAACTACAACCTCAAGCCGGCATTGCCTCTGACATTGCAGTAGATGAGAATGTGCAGATTACATTAAAAGAACTTTAAAACTAGTTTGCTAATGTGCAAGGATTATCTCTGATAAGCATGCCCTATCAAGTGTAAAGTCACAAAACAGAAGCTTCAAGTTAAATGATTTGACAGGAAATGATAAATAAAGATTCAAGGCTGGCAGTGCTGATGTTTGTTATCTAAATATGGAAGGAGGTTTACCAGATTGCAGTTGTTAAAGGCAGTTGTATAGCAGAAATCTAATTTATGGTGGACAATTTGAACCCTCCATTTCTGCTATCTTTTGAAATGGAGTGGCCAAAAGAGGTACTAGTAGAAAAGAATCTGAAGTAGACAGTGTTCCTTGTAATCAGCTTGTAAAAGGGCATGTCTGAGGTCACAACCTGATACAGCAGAATGCTGCAGTTATTATTGCATTAATGGCTAAACTGAAGTTTTTTCACTATTATGTTTAACTTAACATTACTAGAATAGAGCTACCACAAGGGACTGCCATACAGTACTAATTTCTCTTTCAGCACAAGAAATGCTTGGGATAGAAGAACTTAATAAAGTACTCAATGGATGGAACCAAGAAAGAAGACCAGCTGTTCTGTTTGGAAAAGGAATCAGACTCCACCAACTCCCCCAAAGAATCAGCCTCTCAGTAATTTTCACCCTTATTTCTGATAGAGACCACACAACATTTGGCCACTGACCCAAGCAAGGACAGTTTCCAGGACATGCAATCATCTGATTCTTAGATTACACTTTTAAGCTAGTTCTCTCTTTGTTTCTCAGTAAAACTGCTTCCTGACTACTTCTCAGAAATCATTGCTAAAAGACAAGATTCTATGTAGCATTTGTGGTAGCATGTGTGTAGTATCAACATATCTTGTTGTTCATGGCGATTCTGTTTATTACAGATCAGGGATAAAGAAAGCTATTTAAGGTGCCAGAAACCGTGAAATAGATCCTGGACTCTCCTCACTGCTGTGGGATACTGCAGGTGCCTTTAATGAAACTTTTCTTCTGTAAATCACTCTCATAACACTCACATGTCTTCAAGTTAAAAGAGTGTGACCTACAGCCTACAAGTTTAATTGATGTCTCCTCTCTTCTGATTACCTGTAGCTAAAAAAAACATAGTCTTACATCCTCTCTTAACAAGAGGCAATGACAGGAGCCATTGTTATGTCCTAGCCCATGAGGAATTTTCAAAAGCCATGTACTAGCCCTCCAACAACAGACAGCAGAGGGATTACAAACAGCAGTGAAAGCAGTGCACCAAAGTGCCTTGGCTTAATACATTAGGCATGCTCATGCACTCTTATGTTTAGATTTCCTACAGGAACCTAGTTTGATCTGCAAACTGTTGCCCATGGTCATGGTGGTATTCCTGCTGAGGTCATTAGTTGCCAGCATGACTAATCAAAAAAATACACTCTTTCTCTACCTGGTAGTGTTTTCCCAAAAGTCAAAGCACTTGTGATATGCCTTTTACTGCATCTAGGGACTGAGGGATGTGCAGTGGATGAGACCCTGGATGACATCACACAATGATCTCATTCCTGTAACCATGGGCAATCACCCTGGGGCTGCATTTTACACTAGCATTCTTAGTAGCAGAACACTTTTCTTCAACTGTTTGTCTAATAAGCTATCAAGTAGGCATAACTTAAATAAGTTTGTTTAAAGATTTCCAGATGGAAAAGTAATCTAGCAACTTACTTGTCTAGAAAGACAATACTTAGGTAGAGAGGGAGAATGGTTAGACATTTATACCTGAAGGTTGGAAAACAACCATTGTAATGCTATTATGTAAGGGTTGCCCAACCATGGACTCTGATATTTGCAGATTAGTCTTGCTAGCCTCATACATAAAGTTACATAGAGCATTATCTCAGACTTCATTAATTTGGACATTGAAAATCTCTTCATCCTGAATCCTCATCAGTTTGGCTTTATCAAATGAGTGCCCAGCCTCTTTAACATCATTAATATCTTTAAAAAAGTAACTGAAGCAGTGTATAGTTGTTATGCAGTGCATATAGTATATCTAGACCTGGCGAATGTCTTTGACACTGTTCCCCATGCATGCATTACTGACAGGCTTCTAAATCTGAACACAAATCCTTATATTGTGGGATGGTGGGCTAACTGGCTGTCTGACATAACACATGTGGCTATAGTAGCAGGTGCTACTTCTGAAAGAAAAAACGTTACCAGTTGTGTACTACAAGACTCGGTTTTGGACCATCTTGTATTTGTCATATATTTCTCAAACCTTCAGGCCCGCACGTCTGGCCTATGGTTAAATATTTTTGCAGGTGACTGTAAATTGGGTGATCTTATTCAATCTTCAACTGACTTAAATTGCTCTTGACCATGTTAAAAAATGGTGCGTAGACATCAGAGATTTATAAAGAAAAAGTTCTGGACTCAAAAATCTTCATTATCAGGAGAGAACTGGCAGCCCGTTTTGTGTATTCAGTCTCTTACAGACTCCTCCATGGAGATCTATGTCTAGCCTTTTCATGCCATGAAGGTTCCAATCCTATTTGATATCTTACTTCTTCACAGAACTAATGATACATCATACGCTCAGTTAAAGGAACTAAACCTTCATCAGTAGGTAACTAAGACATGTTGGTATGACAGATTCCTATCCCAGCATATTCCTCACCTCTGGATCAAACTTGCACTACATGTCAAGCAGAGTAGCACCCTTGCCACTGTCAAGGTGAACCTAAATAATTGGATGGGCAACCTCATATTCTCTCTCAATCTATCTTGTCTTTACCTCCTTGAAGCAATAAGGAAATTTTGAGTAGGGTCCTTTTTGTCTAGGTTTGAAATGGTGTGCAGACTGATTACCTAATACTTACTTATGAACCTTTGAACCTACACCCAGTGCTCTAACTGGCAATACACACCAACATTATTTCAAGTGTGGCACACACAAATTAACCTTGAGTGTGTGAGCAATGAACAATTACTGTTGTGGCTATAATAACACATGCTTTATAGAAGAGCTTGCAGCTCATTAATAAATGGACATTGATCCCTTTATAATTTGGAATACATGGCAGCTCTTCTTGTTTGGCACAGGAAGTATATTAAGCATTTGTTTAAAAATTCCTTGTGAGAGTCGTCAGAAGATCCCACTAGAGTCTGTGTTGCAATTGCAGGTCTACTACTTTGCACCCCAGTCACAGGGGTTAAAATAGCACTAACTCAGAGCCAATTGGGTATTTTGTAGCTTGAAACAAAGCCTAGTAGTCAGATAAAGGCTGGAACACCACCAAACAGTAAAATGTAAAAGAAAAACTGCAACTCTGGACACCATGGCTTAAAACTTTAATAAACTTCAGTAAAAATGTTAAAACTTTAACAAACTTCAGTAAAAAAGGTAAACTTTTTTGCAGAAAACAATCCCGCTTCTTCAGACCACATAACAAGTTAAATGACATGGAAAAACAGTAACATGGAAAACTTATCAGAACAATAGTATAATTAATAAAGGTGCACACCTCTCTGACATTTAAATATTAATGTTTAAGGGGCTGAGACTTAAGAACTGGCTTCAAAGACACATGATTATTCAGCCCTGGAAATACATTTCCTTTCAAAAGATGTATCCATTTAATTTATTTCTTTTTAGTGATATTCCTAAAGACCTCAGCCCTCAAATTTTCAGACAGTCTCTTACAGAGAAATGGAATAAATTACATTTAAATTTTCAAGATAGGCTACAATTAATTAAAATGATTCTGTTACCAAAAATAAATTACATTGCTTTATCTATTCCTATATTACCCAGTAAAAATATTTTAAGAGAAATAAATAGAATTATCTTAAAAGTTTTATGGTATCCAAAAAAATAGAATAGCTTTATCAAATCATATTAGACCCTGGGAGCTTGCAGGAATACGTTTTCCAGATTTAGAATCCTATATTAAAGCTTCTAATCTGAAAACAATATTAAATTGGATTGATCCAAAATTTTCTTCAGCTTGGAAATCCCTACATGCAACTATTACCCTAAATGAAAATAAATTAATAAAAAATGTACAACTAAATGATCTCAGTAATAAACTTGGGTATGCACTTTGTATCAATATATAATATAACATTATTAAACCCACAAATCTAAATTATATAAACTATATATATAATACTTTTAGAAGTTTTGTTAACAATATTGATATTAAACTATGGATGCAACTACTATACCCTTTTAAAATTACAAAAAACTTTTTTTAATAATATCAGCATAGATACTCTTAGTAATTGGGAAATGAACAAATTTACATGCTGGTATCATTACACAATGAACTTAGTTACCCTGAATGCACAA
This sequence comes from Protopterus annectens, assembly GCF_019279795.1. Classification (NCBI taxonomy): domain Eukaryota; kingdom Metazoa; phylum Chordata; order Ceratodontiformes; family Protopteridae; genus Protopterus; species Protopterus annectens. The sequence continues at coordinate 318,886,185 of NC_056732.1, read as the reverse complement.
AATTTAATCAAAACATTTAATCTATCAAAATCAGATTGGTTAGCTCTCAACAGTGCACTCCCATGTACTCAAGATATGTGCAGAACAATAAAGAATTCTTCCTTTAAGTCCTTGTCCACATTCTTATACATGAAATACTACATGGAGAATTTAGCTAGAAAGTTTTAATTTCAAAACTTTATAAAATCATTATTAACTATAAAACTATTCCTAATCAGAAATTTTGGGATTTTATTGCTAAGGGTTATACATTGTCCCTAACCTCTGAGAATAAAACTAATCATTTACATTCCATTAAATTAATTTCGAATTTACAAGTTTGGAAGATTTTTTTCCTAGAAATTCTTGCATAGAGCTTTCCATACTCCTAGTCAAATTGTCAAATTTAATCTTTCTAAGGAGGTAATATGTTGGAGATGCTCTCTAAAATGCAAGGCCAATTGGTCTCATATTTTTTATGAATGTTCTCTCATTAAGAAATTTTGGGAAGATATTGTTAATTTCCTTCAAGCTATCTTTACTGATTCCTTTATATTATCAAAATCTTTATTTTTTTTTTAATGTAAATGAATATGTTACAATGAATAACCAAAATAAATATCTTCTTTGGACAATTTTGGCAGTAGCCAAAAATTGCATTACAAGAAGATGGAAATCATCCTCCATTACAGTTTTTGAAGACTTCATGATTCTATTGGACGAAGTAGCATCAAAGGAAATAAAAGCTAAAGAATTAAGAATTTTCCCTAGAAAACGGACTAATAATCCTTGGGAGAAAGTTTTCTCTCTTATTAAGACAATGAATCCAGGTACATGCTCATCTAATTAATCAAACAAGAACAAAAAATTGTTGACTATTGTATAACCTTCTTTATATATTTATATTATTTTGCTATTCCCCTTTCTTCTGCTTTTGAGGCCTTTGTAAATTTTGTACATAGTTTATTACAATTTGTCATTTAAATTGTAAAATTATTTTTTCTCTATTGTTATTGGAAAATTAAATAAAAAATTTTGAGCAAAGAAAAAATTTTCAGAAACTAATCCTAGTACAAGAAACTTAAAATTGTGCCTGCTCCCATTCTCTATAACATGTTGAGCTAATGCACCCATACTCTTCTGATTGTGTATGTCCCCCATGTATTCTAGAATCCTTTCTTTAATTATTTTACTGTTTTAATATTCATATTTTTAAAGGGGTGAGCTAATACAGCAAATCTTCACTGGCCAGTTCCTTGCTCCAATGGGCTGTGTTTTTAGATTGGAACATTGCTTTCTTTGGAGAATATCTTTTTGAAATTTTTATATATATGTGAGTGGTTTGTGTAACTTTTTATATGGTCTGAAGAAGCGGGATTGTTTTCTGTGAAAGTGCTTACCTTTTTTACTGAAGTTTGTTAAAGTTTTAACCTTTTTTACTGAAGTTTATTAAAGTTTTAAGCTGAGGTGTCTGGAGCTCCAGAATTTTTTTTATATTTTGTAGCTTGAAAACCCAGCCTCTTATGCTCAAATTTGACTATACATTCAGGCGAGGTGTGGTAGTGATGCAGTGAGAAAGTGGTGCTGCCACACTTTTCCTGAAAACAGTAGGCAAGTTCAGGCAAGACTAGTTCAGTTGCCATTGAGAGGGAGTGAGATTGCAGTTTAGGGTATAGCTTTAGGGTCTGATTGTAGATTCTTGTAGGGCTAACAGTTCAGTAGTTTCTTGTGGTGGGTGTTGGATAATTAACTAGGATGAGGCTAGTGGGAGTTAGGGCACTTGCCAATTAGAGTAAGTGGCAGCAAGGAACTGTGTTACAAGCTACTAGCTTTGACTGCTCATAGCTCTAATATGTTATACCGCTTTTTTGGAAGAGTTTAATATTTGTTTGATTTGTCTACTAATTTGCATTGTAGGTTACTGATATGTGTGATTTCTCTGTGCCACTATAACAAAATGATGTTTAAGAGTACCAGGATTTTCAAGACCACATTCTAAAGGAATTTATTTTTAATCTTATTTTCTATAGTATTTTTATGGTTCTCAGACTTCACTGTTAATGTACTAATAGATTTTATTCACCCAAACTTGTTTAATTTTGTTTTGTTTTTGTTTGTTTTTTTAATATACAGTCTTATTGTTTGATTTGCAATATTTACTGTTTTACTATCACTTTGTATGTTTGGCGCAAATAACTACAGATGCAGTGGAGAAACAAATTATTTTATTTCCATGGAATTTGCCCTTTTACCACAGTTGTGTGACCATGAAGTTAATATAGCTAGACAGATCAATAGATAAAACTAAATGGAATGTGGCAAATACAGGGCAATTACCCTCTGCTTAAAAATAATGTTGTCTTAGGCCATTTTGGTGGTGAAGAGGTATAATAAAGCCTTGACTATAGCCAGCTAACCATGGTTTGATTAGCAGTTGGGGCAGCTAATGGTGAGGCACAGAAGGGTAGTTGTGTCCATCCTCGATGGGAGGGCATTTGCTGATGATACTTCCTAAGGAGATGCATTATCCAAAGATGGAAGTTGCTCTCAGACAGCTGATAAGAGTTGGATGCAGGGAAAGACAAATGTGTAGGGCATGTAAAAAAAGACCCACAGATGGAAACACAGACAGCAGAGCCCCCCAGATGCCCTTATGATCCACAACTAGCCACAGCAATGCTGGGGTAAGCCCAGAGGGGTAGGAGAATGGGTGGTACATCCAGCACGAATGTGGGGAACTAGGTACTGATCTGGTAGGATGAGGTTCAAGGGGATCAAAATCTAATTTTGTCTTTACTTTATATTTTTGTGTATTTTGGTTTGTTTGTGTCAATTCTAGTGGCTACATTTTTTAATGGTTGCTATCAAATGACATTGTTTACTGCATAAGGAACATCAATTCTAAGTACCTTAAAAATGAAATAATTTTTTATAAGACACTCAAACTTTTGTAGAAATACAACACATTAAAAACAGATCTTAATAGTTGAGAAACTTATTTCTTGCTGCAGCTTTGTAGGGTAACACAACTAAACTGACTCTGAAAGAATTCCAAAGCAACTTGATGGAAAAATATTAATGCACTTATGGTTGAATGCTTAATATTACATTACAGTCATTCTTAGGGTAACTTCTTTAATATTACATTACAGTCTTTCTCAGGTTAAGTTCTTAAAAGCTAAGTTACTAACCACCCTGTCGTTCTTCTCCCACCAACAGACATTTTTTTGCTGAGAACTTGCCTTATACCTGTTATTCTTAGCACAGGCAATTTTTGATTGAACATTTCAGGCTTTACACATTGTTTCTCTGTAAAGTATTGAGAAGCTATGAGATATTAGTTTACCATTTCAAAGTTTAGTGATTTTTTTTTCTGTTTTTTTTTTTTTTGCTTACAATAGCAGATTCTCACTCTTTCTCCAGGAAAAGATTCATTACTGTCTAATAGTTTTTGACAACGCAATGGGGAAACTTTAATAAGTACAATGAGTAAGTAGGGGCATTGCAGGAAAATCTGAAGAATTTTTAACTTTTATCACCACAAGCAAAGGTAGGAGCCCTTCACTGTCTTTGATTACCAAAACAGGTGTGGTTATACCCAACTACTGTTTCCTGGGTATTTATTTAATTTTATTTATTTATTTGTTTGTTTGTTTGTTTGCATTTATGGTCAATTTTAGGCTCATCCTGGTTGAAATACAAAACATTTCACAAGGAAAAAAGGCAGAAATGTAAACAATAACAGAATAGATCATATTAGCTGTACAGAAAAGCTGTATATATAAATATATATATATATATATATATATATATATATATATATATATATATATACATATATATATATATATATATATATATATATATATATATATATATATATATATATACATATATATATATATCCTAGTAAACACTCATTGTTGATAGGTTCATAGGTTCTTAGGTAAGTACTAGGCCAGCTGACCTTGCAGGTCATTTTAAGCCTGGCCAACTTCCCTTTTGGTGCTTGAATTAACATATTCCATTTAGTGTTAATTTGGCCATACCCATCCGATGGTCAGTAATTGTACACTACCCATATTGAGTATAACTGGGAGCTTGCCATAGATAATTTGAGGGGACCAATGCATGGGATAAAACATCTAGGAACTGCCTGTGTCCATTAGTAGCACGGGAGGCAGTCCTGGGGTAAATTTTGTTTCACTCATCCATATATCCAAGTTGCTGCTGAATATGGACAGGAATGAGTTTTGCTTTATGTGGACAGGGAGTCTCTTCCAGAGTAGTGGTATCCTCTGCAATATATCCATTTCCCTCCAAACCATTCTAATGATTTTGCAGAAGAGGTTTAAATCCCTGGACTCAGTATTTCTGATGTTATCTGACTGGCTGATGTGCAGTAGGTCCATCAGTATTGGGTTGTAGAATGACTTATATGGCAGACACACTCACCTCTTAACAGTCTGTAGGACACTGATTATGGGGATTTGAGGTGGTCCATGTAGGACATATTGTTTAGGCCTTGTATCCTTTTACTAAGGTATCTCTGTGGGAGTTCCAGTTGTTCTATGTGTCTAGACAGATACATGCTAAAGGGGGTAATGTACTTGATGATTGGCTTAATAAGGGCTGACAAAATGAGGACAATGATGTCTCTAGATCTAGTCACAATCTCTTTGTTCATAAGCTGCTTAATACAGAAGGTCTTTATTACAACAGTGGACTCATGTTAGATGAGAGTTATGTCACTGTCCACATTCCCAAATCCTGAAAAAATGGGGCATATTGTCAGTGTGGTAGTTCCCAAGGATAGACGACTTACCAAAGGATACAGCAATGCATTTTTTGACATTTACTTTCAATCCATGATTCTGGCACCAGTTATTTGTTTGGGAAAACCTTCTTGTGTGGATGGATAAGTAATTTGAGGATTCAGTAACTGCTCCTAACTTGCATTCATCTGCAACTTAGTCAGGAAAAACCCTTTGGTATTGATTTTTACTTTAGACAAGTAGATGCCAAACAGGAAAGATCCCAGCACCACACCCTGAGGGACTCCACTGGTCACTGCTCTGTTTGTGGAGGATGCTTCCCTTATTTTGAACTCCTCCACCCTATCTGTTAGTTGGTAATCCCGAGGGTGACACATGGGGTTTATTCCCACTTTATTTATCTTTTCTACTATGCCTGAGTGGGGATTGTGTCAAAAGCCTTGGTCAAGTCAAGGCATGCTGCATGCACTGTTTTACATTCATCCATTGCTTTCATGAATTTTTCAAGCATGTCCACCAGACTGAGTAAGCATGACCTGCCCTTGACAAATTCAAATTGAGGTTTGACGTTTGGGGGTTACTTATGTCCTTATCAATTAGTTCCATGATAAATCTTTCAATGGCTTTGAATATGAGACTGGTCAGATTATAGGTCTGTATTTCCTTTGTGTATGGAAGGGCCTTCCTTAAGTAGGGGAATGTAGCTGTTGTCTATTTGCTTGCTACAGAATTGGTATGGAGACTGAGGCTGAAAAATGTTAACAGGGTGAATAAGTCATGCTTTGTGCTATTTAAGATGCATCCATGCATATTTGCAGGACCCGGTGAAACAGTATTTTTAACTTTTGCTAGTGGTTTCAGGATTTGGTCTTGTGTGATAGCTGAAGTCAAGTTAGTTTCAGGTATATGTTGAGGAATAAATGTAGGGGAGAACCGGTAAAATTCCATCTGAATTTATCAGCCAGTAGGTTAGCTATATCTTCAGCCTCAGTACAGATAGCATCATTCACAATCAGCTCAGAGAATGCTGCATTCTGCTTCTGGACTTACAAATGTAACTTAAAAAGCCCTTGTGATTGTCTTTGGCTTGGGTGCCTATTGTAGACTCAAATTTAGCTTTAGTGGATTTCATTAGACTCCTTCATTGTTTATTCATTTCATTGCAAGTATTCTATCATTCTGGGAATTGCTGTTCTTACTTTTGGTCAACATTTTATAAGCTAACATATTTCTGAAGCAGAAGATTGCCTACAAACGATGACTCCCCAGGGTCAATGGTAGAGAGAAAAGATATAAGGATGAAAAAAAAACACAATAGAGTTTATATGTTGAAAGACCCAAACAGTCATATTTATTGATTTATTGATTTATTGGGTTTCACCCACAACCCCATAAACAAGAAAACAAATATTCTAAATTATATTTTTCTAAATCTACAGGAAGGAATCATAATGGTGAACTGACACCTTTTTCCCAGACAGCAAAAACTCTGAAAATGTTTTGCTGGAAGCACTTTTGGTGAAATAATTTTTTGTAGAGGGTCAAGCCCCCTGTACCGACCCCATCTGGAGGGACATCCCACACACACCCTGGACATAAGAATAACTACCCAGGGGTAACACAACAGTGGGAAAAAGGGACTTCATTGCTGATGAAAGTGCTTTTAGCAAAACACTTTCACTGAAACAGCAGGAGCTGAAATTGCTGTTGATCTGTTGGCAGGTTCTCCACAGGAGCACTTACAAAAGCTACTAAATAAGAAAAGTGTCTCAACAATACAGAGTTAAGTGAAATACTCTTTTCCCTAAAAGAAATCCAAATCACTTTCAGTTCATTACTCATTTTTTTTTTTTGCTAAACATAATTTTGCAACCCAAGCACTTCTATTAAGAGAGGAAAAAAACAATATTCCAAATCCCAGCTATGGTCAGAGAAAATAACACCCCACAACTATCTGATTAACAGTTCCATATCCAAAAACATGTTGCCCTTATTCAAAATTCAGCCTAAATCCTCTTGCATTACATCAAAAGTGGTAGCCAAACTAACTGGCACAAATAAAACACTATCCACTACCTTCCTCCCTTCTAATAATCTAAGAAATGCATTGCAACATAGCATCTATTACTACAAATATCACCAGAGTGCACAAAATTTCACCGAGTATGCACATTAATTTCTCATTGGACTACATAAGCAATTGCCTAAGGGCAACAGATATTTACACTGATAATCACATTTACAAAATAGCAGAAACGGCATCCAAATTCCTAAGCCAACATAATATTCCATGACAGACTATGCTTGACAACATATAATTCTTTTTCAGTATCATAGCTTAAAAAAGACCACCCACATTCCTAAAAGTCAAGGAATCTGTTAGTTTTTTTATTGTAACTAACAGTTTCTTTGTGCCCCTATGTGGAATTTCGTAGATTATCATTTCTACTTATTTATCCATCAAAGTTGGCGCTCACCTGACATAAAGGTATGAGTCTCCAGTTGTCAGAATTCTGTAAGTCTCTTTTATTCCAACTATATCTGATCACCATAGATAATACCTCTTTCTCAGAATTCTATTCACATATGCAAAATTCAAAACCTCAAGAAAAAATAAGTTTCATCATACCCTTTATAATAAGACAACTTAAACCATCCAATCCAATTTTGAAACATTAAAATTATTGTCATTCTCCTCATGTTCATGGTCTAAGAGCCTATAATCATCTCAGTACTCATTACTGTTGGAAAGTTCTCCTGAATATGTCTATATACAGTCCATAAAAAGGTGTTTACAACAGGGAATGTTTTGTCCTGGTCAGCCCAGGGGACACCTGCAGCATCCTGAAACTGTACATAAACATTTTCTCCATCTTAATATGTTTACATTGAAATTAATTAATCATTTCCCTTTTCCAAAAAAACAACAAATGTCTGTGTCCATAATAAATTATTAATCTTCTTTACACCTGCAGCATGATGATTGTTTGCTGTTAAACACCAATATAAACTATAAATTCCTTGCAGGTGATTTATAGAAACAAGCAAAGAAAAATACTTTTCAACCTTCTTTTGACATTTCATATGGGTCACATACAATGGACTACACATTTACTTACAAGCTATTCACCATAATCTCCAGCAATAATAACATTTCCTCAAGTCAGCAGGTCTCTGCCACTAGTAATTAACCCACATTTGAAACCATGATTCAGTCCTAAAACACCCATTTAAGTGTAGGATCCCTACTCTCAGGAATGAAAACATTAGAAGTATTCCTTAAGTTGCTTGAAATATTTATGAAGTCATAAAAGTCATCTCTCAAAATCTAGGTTTCTATTTCAGTCAAAGACTCAGACATTGCCAAATAATCAATTTCAGTAATTTTGTTTTGTTGAAAATGTGTACTGTATCAAACATTTCCAATCCTCAGACTAGCGATTTTCTGTAACTCAACTCTTTCCCTGTAATAAGGCAAGTCCTTCTTTTTTTATACCATGTAAATCCACATTAAATTCAATTGTCTAGATGACACATAGATCAGCCAACTACTCAGAAGGAACTGAGGAACCTACAGAATGAACATAATACTGAAGTGAGATGCCTTGTGTTAAGACATGCATAATCAAGTACCTACCATACTCAATTACTGTGATATCAAATATGGTACAATATTACATATTAGCTATATCTGTGTTGGAGCTATCATCTAAATCTTGAATCCATATGACATTCTGCCACAGTATTTCCCTGATCTGTGCTGACATAGTCAATCTAACACCTAACAAGCTGAGAATATTATAATCAATGTATTCTGCTACCCCAAAACCAAAAGTCTTCCTAATGTAGTTCTTATACTGTTTACATTTAAAGAATAGATCTGAACCTTATCCATTTTCTGACTTTCTTAATCTCATTGAAGTTCTATGTCTCTCTCTCTCTCCTATTATTTTCTAATGCTAATCTTTTTTTTTTGCTATAAAATACTTGTGATCAGTAGAATTTTCAAGGAAAACTTCTGATATTTGTATAAAATGGGCCCCTAATCCTCCAAGAAAAATCTCCTCTTTCTCCATCTCCATCATGCGCATTCTTTAATTGTTTATTATAGCAATAACCCACGCCTGGGTGTGGGTAATGCAGGATTTAACCACGGTTGGCGTGGTTTGGTCCCGAGGGTGAAGCCCGAGGGACCAAACAAAGACAACCGTGGGTAAATCCCGCATTACCCACACCCAGAAGTGGTTATTTATTATACTATGACATTATTTAAGAAAAGAAACAATTACTTTTCTTAAATAATGGCATTGTATAATGCCACTTTGCTGCCCTTCCACAGCTGTCTGGCATCCGCGGCAGTTCTTTTTTTTTCAAAACAAGTTTATTGTTTTAACATATAAGAGAAATATCATAACAATTTTATACAAATAATTAAAAATAGGTATTATTATAATATTCAACAAAACAACTAAAGTATTTACAAAGACATCCACTACAATGTGATCAATTAATTAAACTAAAATACTGTGCTATTGAAATTAGAATTTTTTTAACAAATTTTGTAAATTATCCCATACAATAAAATGTGATGTTTTTCTAGTTGTTCTCATTCTAATTGTGCTTATTTCCATATGACACATTATATTCATAACATTTTTAAATTCATTGAACGAAGGAGGTGTATCTGAAATCCAATTTCTAGTTATTATTTTCCTAGCCACTGCTAGGATAGACCATAACAAGGGAAGCTTAATCTTTTTAACACATTGAGGTACAGGTGTGTTGAATAATATAAGAGACTTAGAAATAATGAAATTATCTGTAAAAAGAGCCTGCAAAAATTCATTAATTGACTTCCAGTATTCTTTCAACTTCATACAGTCATAAAACATATGAGCCCAGTCAGCATTAATTTCTACATTACATCTCTTACATAGATTATCTTTATTATTAATTTTATTCATCATCAAAGGTGTATAAAAGATCTATGTAAAAATTTCCATGTATAAAGTCTCCAGACAATGGAAGATGTAGTTCTATAAGCAGATTCCAATATATATTGTTTATCTTGTTGAGTTGGTGGGTCCCCATTAATAGAGGTGAAATAATTCCAGTATGAATCTACATTGTAAAAAGTTTCTTGTCTGATAATTTTATGTATATATGAAAGTTTACCTTTATCAGAAACTTTATGCTGTAAATTTATTATCAAGTAATCAATCAGTTTTGGAATAGATTCTTTAACTGTTATAGACATTAGATCTATTCTATCAATGAGATGTTGTCTAAAGATCTGAACCTCTAACCAGCAAGTTTCTCTTAGATCAAATTCTTGTTTTAAGAAATCTAGATTTTAACTTTATTATCAGATATCAGCTGATACCAGTACTTTAGATTATTATCTATAGCTAAATGAGCTCCTTCAGAAGTAGATGACATAAGCATACCCTGAGTATAAATTATAGGAATACAATAAAATTCCATTCCCTATACTTAGGGTGCATGAATATAAAGTTACGATAACTAATAATAATATTTAATGGGTAACAGACCATATGTTTAGGTGTAATAGGTGAAGTACAAAATTCCTTTAGCAACCACAACATGGAGTTATTTATAATCATATTTTTATGTGTTAAGGAGATTTTCATGAAGTGCATACTAATTAGCTCCCAATAATCTTTCCATTTTGCGACATATGACCGATCTATTAATAAAGTAATAACTTTTATAATAGAAGAGATAATATATAAATTAAAGTCTGGAAAAGAAATACCCCTTGAGACCAGCTATTAGTATGTTTCTTTAATGCAATCCTAGGTCTATTAGGTGCCCATAAGAAATTTAACATTAGTGTATTCAGTTTCTTGATAGTTATTTTGTAGGTGAAAGTATTATTGATTGTATTAAGTATAAAATCTTGGGGAATATTATCATTTTAATAATTGTAAGTCTCTCCTCCATAGTAAAAAACATATTATTCCAGGTATTAAAAAGATTTTGTATATTAAGAAAACAGGTATTATAGTTATTATATATAATAGATTTAATATCTTTAGATAGTATTATACCTAAATAAGTTATCTGACCTGAGTTGGGTACATATTTAGTAAAATCACTAATGAGAGTATTTTTATATATAGGTAGTATTTTAGTTTTTCTTCATTGAATATTAAACCAGAAATACTTTTAAAATTCATCATTTTATCAAATAAAGACTGCATAGAAGAATTAGATCCTGCTGATGTAATTAGAACATCATCTGCAAAAGTTGAATTTTTGATGTTGTATTTTCTTCTATTTCAAAACCCTCTATGTCAGTACTGTTTCTAATCAAATTAGCCCAAGGCTCCATTACTAAAGTGAATAATAGTGGAGAAAGTGGACATCCTTGCTTTGTACCTTTAAGAATGGGTATTTTTGTGAAACATATGTTCCTACCTTAATATAAGCCAGTTCCTTTGTATAAATGCTCAATTAAATTTACAAATGCATCAGAGAAATTTGTGCATTTCAGTAAGGTAAACAGATAGTCCCAACTTACTGAATCAATTGCTGAACCTATATCAAGACTAATAAGTGTTAAATCTTTCTTTTCCTATTTGCAAAATCAATTAATGTTAAAGTTCTTCTTATATTATCAAAAGTATTTCTATTTACAATGAAGCCTGTCTGATCTATGTCTATAATGCCGGGATAATTGTCTTCAATCTATCAGCAAAAATACTCATAAACATTTTATAATCAACATTAAGTAATGAGATGGGTCGATATGAAGAACATCTAGTTGGATCTTTATTAGGTTTTAAAATTGGTGAAATAAATGTATATTGCCAAGATGGGGGTTATTAACTCAGTTTGGGCCAGAATAAAACCTTATGTATTAATGAATATGTAGTTTTAGAAAGGATTTTATATATCTCTGGTATAATACCATCATTACCCGGTGCTTTGTTTGATTTAAGCTTATTTATTTGTGTAATAACTTCTGTATATGAAATACTCTTGTCCAATAGTTTAATCTGTTGTTTATTAAGCTTTTATTCATGTTTGTGGTTATAAACTCCTTTATTTTATCTTTAGGTTCCATGTTAATGTTGTTATGGTTAATCTTGTGAAAGTGATTTCTAAATTCGTCCAGTATTTCTGGTATACTATAAACATTCTTCTTTTTCCTTAGAGAAAAGATTTCTTTGATATGGTTTTGTTTATTCAATCTTTTTGTTTTATTTTTAAGTCTATGTAAGTATTTGGGGCTTATTGAATAAGACAAAAACTTGTATTTCTCTAAAGTTATTTTAACTTTATGAGTTAAAATTTCTTTGTATTTCTCATTTAGTTTGTTTATTTCTTCAATAACTTTCTTGTCCATAATATTTTCTTTATTATTATGCTTATAAGAGTCCAGTTTACTTTGAATATCTAACAATTCCTTATCCCAAGATTTCCTTTTGTTATTATACCATCTGATACTTTGTCCATATAGATATGATTTTAAGGCATCCCAAACATAGACAATGGAGACTTCAGGAGTATTATTTATGTCTAGAAAATGTTGTACTTCTGAAAGTATATATTCTTTATAGTCTTTTAGCTGAGTTAAGTATGCTGGTATCCTTTTGATCTGAACATTATGAGTATTTTTATCATGAATTCAAAACAATTGAGTTATGATCAGATATAGGACATGAAATGATTTTGGAATTAATTAAATCTGTTACCATCTGGTTAGAAATAAAGACCCTATCTATTTTTGAATAAGTTTTGTATCTGTTAGAAAAAAGGTGTATGGTAATGATTTTGCCTCTATCTGATTATTAATATCAATCAAATGATAAGAATTAGCAAAATCATTTAAATGTTTTAGATGTAATTCTTCTTTTCTTTATAGTGGTAGTATCACTTTCATGTAGTATACAATTAAAATCACCAGCTAAAATAATATCCCTATAGAGAATGATATGATCTTATCAATATGATGTTTCACTGTATTAATACCAATTCCAGGTATCCAATATACATTAATTAAAGTGTAAGTCTTCCCATTAATTTGTATTGTAACCATACAAAACATTCCTTTGTCATCCTGATAAGACTTAATGGTTTTAGGAATGGGCATACTTTTATTCCATAAAATAGCCACTCCTCTTTTTTCTGAGTGTGCTCTGAACTAACCAATACTGTATACTTATTAGTGGCTAGTTTATCAATATCTTTTTCAAGAGATGGGTTTCTTGCAGGAAGACTAGATTGGCCTTGTGTAGATTAATGTATCTTATTAGGCTTGCCCTTTTACACGGATTATTCAATCCATTAATGTTTAAAGAAATTCCTTTTAAAGATGTCATTTGGCATTTTTAAAACTCAAGAATCTTATGATCGAAATAACAAATAACCAGATAAATAATGTTACATCTCCTCTTTTAGGTGTACCTTTAAATATAGCTGTATTTATTAAATCTCTTATGGGATTTTGTATAGGATTCAATTTTGTTTGTAGTGACAATGAGTGTACAAAATATATTGTGGATGTCAAAACTATATACATATAACAATGAACAAGTGAAAATAATGTAAAGATTAAACATTGCATCCCGCCTGGAGTTGAAAACTCCAACTTAGAGCAGTATTTACTACTCAAGTTAACCCCCTACCCTAAGCAGCAGTACCTCAGCTACCACCTTATCAATTTAATACTAGTTATATTTAACTGAGGTTAACAGTTTTCAATTCAATTATCTATCAAGACAAAACTACACATTTGGTAAAACAGCATCATATAAACTAAAATAAACATTTTTTTTTTTTTTTTTTAAAAACTGTTCATACTATTATATAGATCTATGTAATATATAACACTTGTATTCTAATAGCATTCAAATAATCTTAATGTTAGAAATCAAGAGGAGAGAAAATTATGTTCTAACATTCATTTAAATCAAAAACTTTGGCTAATATGATTCAGACATTACATGCATTAAGATGCATCTATTTTCTGTCATGTGAATTCTATCAACAGCTTCCAAAAAATCTTGAATTGTTTGTATATGAGCATTTACTTAAACTCATTATTGTCAATAGAGTAAAATATTGTATTCATAAAATTATTATAAATCATATTGCATAGTTATGCAGATTCTCAGAAACACTAATACCTAAAAAAAAAAAAAAGCCATCACACACATAAACACAGACACACACACATACATATACACACCCACATATACACACACACACACACACACACACACACACACACACACACACACACACACATACACACACACATATATATATATATATATATATATATATATATATATATATATATATATGATCTCACTGAGTTGTGTCTTTGTAGAGCACAATCCTACTTGCTGTCCCTAGAATAAATCTGTCTGCTTTATACAAAATAATGCACAGCAAACACATATTAGTAACCAGATTTTACAATCATGCTAACCTACTGCTTTAAAATATATCACATGACATTTCTTCCAGAATAGAGTTATAAGATTATTTATGCTTGTCAATCAGATGAATTAAATGAGTTATAGTAAAGTATATGTTTGGGACACAAGTTTTAACACAGATTATTATGCTACTGTTAAGTAGATTTTCAAAAACATTTAAATAAATGTTTCATTTTCTATGCCTTCTAAAATAAGATATTTACTTGCTACAAGAAACTACATCATCTAAACTCATCATAACTGACATATTTTATGAATAGAGTATTTTTCCTGAATCTGTGGTGTGTCAGTGTGATAACCTTGTCAATGTTTATACTAACTGCTTTCAGTTTCTCTGTGAAAATTCTGTGAGTGAAGCTTCTAAGGAAACTCATGGACACTATGCATGAGACAGCCCACATCCCAGATTGTCTCCCTTAACATTTTGGCGGGAAACTTATTAAAACTTGTGGCAAACATTCATTTTGTCAATAGAGTAAAATATTGTATTCATAGAAATTATTATAAATCATATTAGATAGTTATGCAGATTCTCAGGAAAAAAAGCCATCACACTCACACACACACACACACACATACACACACACACACACACACACACACACACACACACACACACACACACACATATATATATATATATATATATATATGATCTCACCGAGTTGTGCCTTTGTAGAGCACTGTCCTACTTGCTGTCCCTAGAATAAATCTGTCTGCTTTATACAAAATAATGCACAGCAAACACATATTGGTAACCAGATTTTACAATCATGCTAACCTACTGCTTTAAAATATATCACATGACATTTCTTCCAGAATAGAGTTATAAGATTATTTATGTTTGTCAATCAGATCAATTAAATGAGTTATAGTAAAGTATATGTTTGGAACACAAATTTTAACACAGATTATTATGCTGCTGTTAAGTAGATTTTCAAAAACATTTAAATAAATGTTTCATTTTTTATGCCTTCTAAAATAAGACATTTACTTACTACAAGAAACTACATCATTTAAACTCATTATAACTGACATATTTTATGAACAGAGTATTTTTCCTGAATCTGTGGTGTGTCAGTGTGATAACCTTGTCAATGTTTATACTAACTGCTTTCAGTTTCTCTGTGAGAATTCTGTGATTTGAAGATTCTGAGGTAACTCAAGGACATTGTGCATAAGACAGCCCACATCCCAGATTGTCTCTCTTAACATTTTGGTGGGAAACTTATTAAAAACTAGTGACAAACATTCATTTAGCAGTGTAAATGCATCTAAACATGACAGAACCTCCACAATGTATTCCACAGATCATCACAGCCTCTATGCAAGTGAAATTAAACTCAAAATTACCAACAAGTAATAAAACTCAGCATTCTTCTCCCAACTCAATTTTCATACAAATCCTATTATTCACTGTGCCCACACAGTCAAAAGCATTTCTATATATTAATAAAGAAAAGAAAAGAGAGTAGAAAATAAAAGGGAGTGAGGCAGAAATAAAAAAATGTAAGAGAAAACTGTAAGAAGTATATACAATGGAATGTTACTTACTGTTTATATTAATAGAGTTAAAAATAAAACATATTATTTACTCTTATTTAGTTCTGATTATTATTAGTTAAAGCATGACAGATTATTTACAAACAAGCATTAGCAGTATAATCAAGAAAGTATAATTAGAAATAGCATTTGAAGAACTTATAAACTTTTACAAGAAATAAATATGTTATTATTCTATTAATGATATTTTCATTACTGTTCTCTCCCTGCCCCTCCCGACCCTTTACACACTACATAATCTAAATAGAATGTCATTGTTTAAACAAAGAAAATAATAAAAGAAGAAGGAAAAAAGGTAAAGATAAAAAATGTATCAAATTACTAACCTTACTTTTTCAGAAAGAAAACAAATCGAGTCACAGCCTGCCATTAAATCCTCAGGCATTTTGACTGGTTATGAAACAAAACATTTCTTTGCACATAGAGAATAACTTTGATTAAATCTTTTCCAAAATATTTGTGGCTTTCTGGAAATGCAGAAACTATATTCAAAAGATTAATAATGAACTAAAATGATGAGAGAGAAAAAACATATAACAAATCATTTGTTTTTAGTCTCTTCTTCTTCTCTGAAGTCTTCCAGGAAGCTTCAGTTGCCAATCTCTTTAATGAAGAACTAGCCCATTCCATTTCTTCTATTTTATCCAAAATCCTTTTTCTTTGACAAACAGTAAAGCAGAGTCTAAATCATCAAGACCTTAGGACCATCAGGAAGGAAGATTTTAAGCTTGGCAGGAAACAGAAGGTATGTTTTAAACTGTGCTTTTTTAAGCTCCCTTATTAGTGGCAGAAAAACTTTTCTTTTAGCAATTACCATGGAAGAATAGTCATTATCAAAACGCACAGTTGTCTCATTAAACTTAACAGGAGCTTTAGCCCAAGCAGATTTAAGAACCATCTCTTTATCAAAAGATGATAGAAATCTAACTATAACTGATCTAGGATAGTTTTTGTTAGAGTTAGTATTAGCTATAGATGTATGTGCTGTTTCGATACCAAAAGAGAATGATTCTGGTAAATCTAAAGTTTTAGGGAGCCATGTTGTTAAAAAAGAAGTAATATTGTTACCTTCAATATTTTCTGGCAGTCCAAAAATCCTAATGTTATTGCGCCTAGATCTATTTTCCAGGTCATCCAGCTTTGTTTGTAAATGCGTATTTTGTTTCAGCAGAAACTCAATGTTGATTTCCTGTTCTTGTATTTTATTTTCCATGTCATTCACAGCTTCTTCTATGCCTGTCATCTGGATCTTCTGTTGTTGTAGGTCCATATGTAACAAGTCTATTTGTTTTGTAGTTTTTCTATGAAAGTGTCTATTTTAGTATCCATTTTATCCATCTTAGCAGTAAGTTGCTGGACTATAATTATCAGAGACTGAAGTTCTTTCTTGATGCTGGAGTCTTGAGAATTTGTCTTACTGGAACTCATTTCAGACTGATAAACTGACAGGAAAATTTCCAAAGTAATTTCTGACAGGAATATTATTAAGATTTCCTTTCTTTTTTAGATATAGTTCAAGAACTATATAAAACAAACATATTTAGAAAGAAAATTACTTCAAGAATTAATTTTTTAAGTAATTAATTCCTGTCAATGTAATGAAATTGGTGGAGCTGAAGAAATCTGCTGCTATCCTGTGTTCATCCTTGGCCACGCCCCCCATCCGCGGCAGTTCTGATGTACTGCGCATGCCTACGCAATACATCAGAGCTGTGGCCAAAAGCAACGGAGAAAGCAAGATCTCCATTGCTTTTTTACTGTTTTGCTATGTTAAATGGGTTTAACATAGTGAGACAGCTTTAAAATAAGCAACGAAGATGTCCGTTGCTTATTTTAAAGCTGTCTCGCTATGTTAAACCCATTTAACATAGCGAGACAGGTTTAAAAAAAAGCAATGGAGAAAGCAAGATCTCCGTTGCTTTTTACACACTGTGTCGCTATGTTAAAGGAGTTTAACATAGCAAGACAGCTTTAAAAAAAGCAACGGAGATCTCTGTTGCTTTTTTTAAACCTGTGTCGCTATGTTAAACTCTTTTAACATAGTGAGACAGTGTTTTAAAAAAAGACTTATACTAATGGAAAAAGTTCGGGCAACCGGACCTTTTTCCATTAGTATAAGTTGATTTACAACGTGCATGCTGGCCAATCAGCGTGCACGTTTTGGAATATTAATAGGGGGTCATGGTATAATATATGTTCTGCCCTCTGCTTGCTTCCCCCTTTCATCATTTTCCTATCTTCTCATTTCCAACCTTTAATGTGGTCTAAGAATAGATCAGCACACAAGCTTCCTGGCCATTTAAGGTTGCCACATAGCTTATCTTTCTTGCCAGTACTGTGCACACTAGATTGTACCAAACACGACTAAGGTGCATGCACAATTGAAGAGTATTGCTGGTGCTCGTACTTCCTAGTGGCCACACCATGCTACCAGCTTTCATTCCTGCAGTAGATGCTGCAGTCAAGACAGGTACATTTAATGAAATGTTGTTCACACACTCTTGCTCAGTCACAGCAATTGTTAATGAGCATCAGAACTCTTCATGCACACACAGTAAACAGATCAGGCCTGGCTGTAATTGCATTAACACTGTTTCTGAATCCTAGGGTATGTTCACTAGTACCTCACTAATTATATTCTAACCTCATTATCTGCTTCAAGAATTTCCAGTCACAGCTTAACAATGCTACTAGTGTCTTATTTCCTGAAACCATATAATGTCTCATTTTAGACGAACCTTATCACAGAGATTAAAAGTTATTTAGTCTCCTTATCTGTTCATTAAATGGACATAACAAGATATCCTTTAGTTTATCTTTAAATTAGTTATATAAAATGTGTATTTAACCTGTCTGTTCATGATGCACTGTCATCTTTAACCTCTTTCAATGTTGTATCTGGCCTGCTAGTTTATTTTTCAAAATCTGTTCTGTCTATATAGTTCTTTTTATGTTACAGACAATTTGAGCTTAATAATGTTTTCTTTATATATCTTTCCCTTTATTCTTCTGCTTTTGTTTCAGTACTATCAAGTCTCTCCCCAGCTCTGTATTGTGCGTTTCTTTAATCCCTTGTAACATATTCTTTTTGTATTCTGTATACTAAATAATGGAGATGCTTCTTAGTTTCTCCTTTTTTCCAAAGGTTCTAATTTTGCTGACAGCATTTCATTTTTCTTGTGAGCTTTACTCAGAAATTTCCATTACATTACAAATATATTCTAAATTATTTTCCTCTAAATGTTCATTCATAATTTAAACTAATCTTCTGTTTCTTTTTCTTTTATTCTTTCCTTAGTCACATAAAACCTACAGTCATGAAAAAGTTATTTGTTGAAAGATAGCAGTTTTGTTCTCTTAATATTAAATTCTCTCCTGTGTACATGCCCTCCCTATAATAACATCGTCAAGAGCTGATACATTTCCCAATATACTCTAAAAAACTCCTATAATCTCTCTTTTTTAAAAGTTTATGCTATATGACCCAAGGCCTTTTTTTCAGAGAATCATGCATCATATCATGCATCACATATTTTAATACACACTTTAACCTACTACTATTTAAAATCTACCTCCTCATGTTTCCTTCTCAGAAAGGACTCATTGAACTTCTAATTTTGTTCACTCTCTGGTAACATTCTGTCATTGCTTTTTAGCTTTTTTCATAAGCTAAAATTAAATTAACACAACCACTTACTTTATTGATTTGTCTATCTTTAATTAAGATGCCATTTTTTCATATATCTGATAATACCTTGTAACCTTCTATACTTAAGAAAAATCAATTAGAGAAGACTGATTATTGAGTATGACCCAGTTTTCCTAGTTTTAGGGCCTGGAGGAATTGATGGGTAGGAATCAAGGCCCATCTTTGGTCACCCTTCGCAGGGAAGAGGGAGAGGGCTCAAAATGTTTTGGTGCAAATCATATGATGTAATCTTTGGATGGCAATTGGGCTAACTTTATTGTATTATTGACCTAGGAGATTGTTGTTGAAGGAGAACCTGTAAAGAGCATACTGTAGATGACAACTTCAGCAACACAATATTAGGCCTTTCTCAGAAACTGTGAGCTGAAACACATATAAAGGGGGAGAGTAAAGGGAGCATATGCCTTCCTTAGTATAATGCCTTAGCAATGTTTGACTTTTGACTTCAACATTAATATGGTTGCATCCACCTGATAATAGGGCAAACAAATGGGTCACAGGGCAGAAGAAGGGCATTAATTGTCATGAGGAGAAGATCCAAAATAAATCATAACATTATCACTTATTTAGAGCTATATAAGCAGTCAACATTCATAAATGTAAAATTTTAACTTAATATTATAAGCCACAATAGACTGCCTTGTTTGTTTTAATAATTAAGAAAATGTTCACTTTTTATAAATAGACAAACTCTGCAACATTGTTAACAGACAGATGGCTTCAAAACCTTCCCAATTTAATTTTACATCTCCCCAGCTGTAGTTTAGAAATCTAACATCCAGCAAGGAAGTGACACCTTAGTTTAATGGTCTTATCTATTCCAGTATTATGTATCATCTGACTTTATATTTGTACTACTTGTAGTAAAAGATACCACCACCATGTTATCATCTATCATTTTTTTATTTTCTTTTACTGTACCTTTTCTTTTTTTCATTTTTTACTATTTTCCTTTTGAGTTATTTTCATCAGCTTCTGCCAATTATCCTCTTCCTGTACCATCTGCTTCTTCACACTGAAAGACATCAAATACAGTACTTAACCCAGTATTGTCTACATTTTTACTTCTCTTTTAAACAAACATTTTAACTTCCAAATTCCACTTCTTTGTCATTTCCTGTATTTGCCTTCTGCTTTCTATTGAACAATGTCAGAAGTTACATTACAAGCCGGCCAAGAGTTGTGCAATCAATATGCATATTTATTTAATATGCATGCATTTATTTATATGTGTTAACAGGCTCATCTCTACTTCACAGGGCCCATTTACAGATGGGGATTCAATGACAAAGGCTTCAAATATAATTGTTATAGAAGATTTAACACAAAAGTAAAATAGCAAGGAAGGAGAATGCAAAATCAAGCAAAATTATAAGAGGAAAGGTACAAATAGAAAAGAAATTCTGATGAAGTCAAAGGAAAGTAGTTAACTCATACAAAATCTAGTATGTGCGTGCAAAGATTCCAATAATTTCAATCATGGTAGACAGCAGTATATATATATATATATATATATATATATATATATATATATATATATATATATATATATATATATTTTATATAGATAGATAGATATGGGTCTAATGTGACCCATCAAAATTACATTTCAACGAAACATAATTAGGTGAGCTGTTTTTCGCGAAAGTGCATTTTTGCTGAAATGCACTTTCTCGAAAAACAAAATTAAATGAAAACAAACAAAAAAAAAAACAAAATAAAAAAAAACACAACACTAGCCATATTTATTTCATGTGGAGAGCTGCACCCCCCACATCCCCATTACTTTTATATTCTCACTCCGGGATCACACTACAGTGGGGAAAAGGGAATATTCCCTTATCCTCGCTGTGCCATAATTTAAGCAACAGCCCCCATTGCTGTTCGCTTAATTGCCTTTTCGCAAAAGTGCATTTTGGCAAAAACACACTTTCACGAAACAGAGCTCACCCAATTACATTTTGGTGAAACATAATTTTGTTCAGTCGAGCTAGACCCATATATATTGCCAGTTATAGTCTTTTGCTTAAGAAGTTGTAGATAGTCACAATATGTGGCTTTATGTAGATCTGAGGGATAGTATTCCTACAGCCACCACACATTTAAGGAATTTACATGTTGCCATTAACATCCAGACAGAAAACCATAGACATAATTCTGTAAGTGAAAAAAAAAAAATCAAACAAAAATCTTCATCTGGTAGAGATCTGTGAGTTGATGGTTGCTCAGTATGAATGTTATGCTTATGCCTATTGCTTTTTTATTGCAAGATAATTTTCGCCAGCTGTTTATTTAACATAGGCTTCAGTCAAGTTGTAATAGAAAAAACACTGAGGATGCTTCAGCAGAGGATTGTCAAGTGGCAAAAAGGAGTATGCAGAGATGATGTTGAGAAACAGATGTAGTCCAGTAACAAAAGTGGCAATACATTGGCATGCATTCATAATAAAAGTCATGGCTGTGTAAGAATGGATGGCATAGAAAAAGATACATAAACATATATCTTAATATGCAGACACAATTTAATGTAGAGTATGTATAGATATCAGAAAAAATATGTACAATACTTAAGCAGCCATGTACACAAAACAGCTACAGCCAAGATAATGACTATTTGACACTGTTTTAAAATTAATACCGCTGAAAAAGAAAATTAAATGCAAATACAATTTTTTTATGGAAAATATAAGGAATAGTTAAGAGCTAGTGATATAAGCAATGAATAGCGGGAAGTTTTGTTTGCAGAATATTTTGAACTCATACGGAGTATGTATCATCCATAGGTGGCTCAGAAGGTCATCCCTGTATGAGGAGGAGAACATATCTATTACTTTATTACCTATATCTGTATGAGTTGTAGATATACAGAGACATTTTTGTTTAGAAGATTACAGATTCCTGCTAGCTTTTTGCTGTGTCTGAAGGTTGCCAAAATAAGGATAATTGTTAAAATATAGAAGTTTGAAGGGAAATATGTCTTCATCATGTAATTTTTTTGAACATCATCCACATTATGCATTTTAAAGTAGTGCAGTTATGAGTTTCTGAGGGAAGATTGCTTGCATATATATTCATTATATTATATGTACAACATAGTATGCATGGATAACGACTCACCCAGATTTCTTATAGATATTTTATAGTGTGGAACTTTTGGCAGAAGTAAAAGCCAAAAAGTAAAATGTAAAAGCCAATAAAAAAGTAAAAGCCAAAATGTAACAAAAAAAATGTTAAAAAAGTAAAAGCCAAAATGTAAAAGCCAGATTAATTCTGGAGTTTGTGAAAAATTACCTTATTCTGCATAGGATCCGGTTTTTAAAATGTATATAATTTATAATAGTGTGAACATGCAATAAAATTCTAAATTCTAAATGAATGAGATTTTTCCGTTATCATAAAGTCACAATATTTTCAGTTGTCAGCTTTCTCAAATGTTCTACAACTTGCTTACCTCAAAGCGTGCAAATACAGGTACAAGTTACTACATTTCTTCACCTTATAGAAAGTGATGACATAAAGACATTACATATATTTAGCCTTACCAGTAAACAACATTCTGACATTAGTGTTACTACAGACTTTAAGATATATTTTAACATAAAGAGAATCTGTCTTACATATGTCAGTTATTATTATTAGTATTTTTTAAAAAAAAAAAAAAAAACTCATGAGTCTGTTGATGCCTGTGTAACAAAACTTAGGCATAGAACTAAAACCTGTGATGTGGATAGCCGGATGTTTATGTGTTGAGAGACAGACTTACCTCATAACAGATGATAATGTGTGAAATGTCAGTCAGAATCAGAGCTAAATCTTGAGAAAGTTGTAGATGTCTATACAGAACAGATTATTATTCGAATTAAGGAGACCACAGAAGTTCTGTATGTGCAAGATTAAAATAAAGAAAACATTTGTCTAAAGTAAACAGAAGGAGTCTGTTGAAGAACAGTGTAATTTGACAAGAATACAAACCACATGACAGTAAAATGACCTAAAGTACTTATAAATGATGACACAATTAACTTTATAGGGTCTAATTACCTGTATGAGGACAGTTCTTCTCCCAAAATAAACAAACAATGCAGAAACTGTGGGGTGTATAATAATATCCTTAACATGTGCAAGAGTAAATGGACAGAAGAAGGGCAGGGAATGTTCTACAAGTGACTGATTTTTAAAGTGATGACTGTTTAGGGGCTGAGTCAAACAATTCTTTAGTAGAAAGAAAATTATTTGTAAATAAGATCGATGTGTGTTGTAGATACTGTTTTTTCAGAAGGGTCTGCAATACAGCGGTGCTGTCATCAAACAATCGCTTGACTGCAATACTCCCCATAATTGTCAAAAGTATTAATTTTATGCTTGATATTGGTGCAAAATGTAATATCATAAATGACAGTGCTATCAGACAATTTCACTTGGATTGTATATGCTACTGGCTTGATCTGACCATAATTTAGGTTGGGATTATTTATTTAAATGGAACCTATAACCTTTTATTTTAAATTGTGTAAAAGTGTTAACTAATTATTTTTGATATAATGACTTGCCGGCAGTTGGGAATGATTGAAAGACTAGAACAGTGTGTATTTATTGTTGTGGTGCACAGAAGGACATTATGAAGTTAGTCAAGACAACCACGTGCAAATCGGTGCAGAAAGTGGTTCACAGATTTGCAGAAAGTTGTGTAACTGCAAGATGAAGTAAACCATCTCTGTTGATGAATAGCATGGTGTAGTTAAACCAAACAAGGCCAGAGTAATGCACTGACCCAAAAGACATAAATAAAATAATTTTGCAGGAATACTTCATATTAATGGAATATATAGAAATCATTCCCATGACTCATTGCATTTGCCAGTGCCTGGTGCTAATCAGGGTTTCTGTCAATTAATTTGGCAAAAACAGTTTAAAATTGCTTACATTTAATACTCTACTCAAATTTAAAATATTTCAAAAGTGCCATTTGGAATTTCTTCAGCACCAAAAGTGTTTTCTTGAGTTTTTGGCAGAAATTATTGAGGGACTAGAAGGTGATGTAAACATTGCAAATGGCATGTTAGACTGGGAAAAATCCAAGCAACAGAACAGTATGAGATAGCATAAATATGAGAATGTCTGGGGATAAAATATACTGAACAGCTTCTTGTGACAAGTATTGAATACAAGGGCTACGTTCTGACAACTCAGATAATCTAGTGTGCTCCTGCTAAAGAAAGTATGCTTCCACAAGAAGTACTAGACACACTGTTGGAAAAATTAGCTACTGACTTGCTTCAGTTTATAATACTGTTATTATCTCACGTAAGCATGATATAATGCATACAGTGAGAGTGCCACTTTAAGGGCAGTATCCATAAGGGCAACCTGGATGCTGGGTATCACATGCTACTCCCTTCCACACCAGTTGTTGTCATGATAATAAATGTTACTGACACATCCATACAGGATTCTATGTGTCTATATTGTGAAGGTCTATGCAAGTAACCACATATTTCATGAGAAATTACCCTTTGGTGTTTATTGGAGTAGTCTGATTTATAGCCTGAACATGAGCATATTTTCCAATCTACAAACTGTATACTCCATTTAAAATTAGTAAATGAATCAGTTTTTGAACTGTCAGTAGTTGAGGTATTTCTCTTCAATCTATTACTACAGATGATATTTTGAGTAGCTTTACCGAGATGACAGAGTATGGAATCTTATGAATCAGTATAGCAAAAAGTATAGAGTTAAAACACTGAAAATCAAATGTTTAGGATTATAGGCCTGGATCCTCATTGCAGGAGATAGTGCCCTGACTATGCCTAAGATGACTGAGGTTTTATTAGCTGTCCCAGCACTGAAGAAGCCGCATAGAGAGGAGGAGGAGGAAGCGGACTGAAGAGGTGTGGCATGCTAGCCTCTCCCATGAAGTGTGGAGGGTTGCATCCATTCTGGGGCACACAGCATAAATGTGATTATCCTGAGTAAGTCTGTGGGATCCATTTCCTGTGCTTCAGGTGCAAAGATGCACCTTCTTGAAGGGAGCACACCAAGTGGTAGTGAGGCTATATCCTTTAAAGTCAGCTCATTACACATCCCCTATATTTTCCTGAATGGTTGAAGGAAGTCTATGGCTAAAAAAGAAGAAAAAAAAGAATGATGAGTGACCTATAATGGTTGCCTAAGTGATGTCCCGTCCCAGCTGACCTGTATCTCAGTGATGGGGAACAAATGGGAACATTGTCCAAGGGGGTTGATGATCATAAGGCTGTACAGTCAAAAAATGAAACAAAACATAAACTATCAGGTTTACAGGATATTTTCCATTTCAAAACTATGAGATGGCTGAGCTGAAAGAGTGTAGCTACTGTATGGAATCAAAGCTATGTGTAAAACTAAAAAGAGGCAAGGTCATATAATAATACAAAGTGCTTAATAAGGAAATGAAATAAAAATGAATAAAGCATCATTAATTTTTTATAAGTGCTTCTATGAAAGAAAAATCTGTTGACATCAGCCCGGTGTTGTATGAAAGCACAAAGAGGAAAGACAAGAAGGTGCATTAAAATAATACGATACCAATAAGAAAAAAAAGATATACAGCTGACAAGGTGAAGAAGAAGAAAACAATGCTCTGATGAAATTGTTGATACTGAAAAAAATAAATGGATGTAGCCCTGACTATGACCCAGATAATCTTTTAATTAGAGGCATACGCATTTGATGGCACAGACAGATGGGATGGGTGTACCCATTCTGAGGCATGGGTGTGTACTTAGATACAACATGTGGTTGATACATGGAGGAGGCTGTGGACATATGAAATGGCACTGTTTTCAGGGAAACAAGTTTGTGCCTGAGTCCTCAAGGAGGTTGGATGATATAACAGGCAAGACCATTGTATGTCTTTCCCTGGGTGCATAAATAAAAAATGTTCCTCATCAGATATGTGACATTACCTAAGGTTGCCTCAGTTTCCACAGTGCCAATGAAAATGAAACAGAGATTATCCAGGGGGTAAGCTGTTCAGCTTTGGAAGACCTGGGAGTAGATGATGGGCTGATGTGAAAAGCTCCCCAAAGGTAAAAAAAACTAGCAGGTGAACCCCAATCTATTTACAGAGCAATCATCCAAAATGGAAAAAGACAAATCAGTACAGACTGGATAGATTGTACATGCAAAATTAAAGTCCTTAGGTAATGCCAGTAGACCAAAAACTCTGTTATGTGACTTACTGGTCTAAACTGGTTTTGGAGAAGGATGTGGAAAGGGGATGATATGTCATTTCAGAAATGAAGAAGCATGAAATAAATTTACATTCACAGGCTAGAAAGTTTGAGATCTATGGCAAATGCTTGTCGGAATATGGACTAAATTCTTGGGTAGACTTATAAGGGCCTCAGGACCAATAGGCTAATAGCTTCCTATGATCCGCTGATCATATGAATAACTGATAAAATAATGAAGGGAATAATTCAAAACCCAGGGGTTGAAGGTGGGGGAGATTCGAATTAAAGACTGCATTCCATTTTACTTTCACTAAAAATGTATAAAAATATATAAGAGCAGAGTGAGAAATGTGGTCTTCTTAGAGTTCAATTAAACTTTGAGAATGTTCCACACAGGATAATTTCTAATGCACTATACGAACTTGGAAATAAGTGAAAGAGATTTATTTAGATTAGAATTGTGCTGGGTAGTAACAACATAGCTGATCATCAATGGGATTTACTATCAAATGGTGAAGGTAAGCAATGAGTGCTAATAGTCATCATCATTTTGTAGTTCTTTTTTATCTTCATTAATGATATTACAAAGGGTGAGTTTTATAACAATGAATTTTCTCAGATGACAATAGATATCTATAAGTTGAGCATGTCGATAATTGAGAAGAAAGTTGTATAATCTAAAATGATGAGCTTATAACTTGCTCACTTTGCGGCCGTCTACTTCATTATCTGCTTTCTTCCAATGGAAACTGAAATATTTAAATGACAGAAAAATTCATGAATGGTTGAATAACTGAAGACTAGAAAGAGGATCATTTGAAGTATGTGAAAGATAAGAAAGGAGCTACACCAAAACAGAAAGTGAAGCTTGGTACTTAGATGCTGGCAGAGGTAGCAAGTGACACTGACTCTATTTAAACTGCTATAGATAATCAACAGTCTCAGTCACAAGAGATTAAAACATATTGGGTGAGACGGCAAGCAAAGTGAAGAAAGTATGATTTTGTGATTGCATTTAATATAACAGTGGATATTTAAATAATGGGATCACTACCACACTATTTTCTCATAAATGGGAATTAGTATTTCAAAACATCTATCATGTGAATGTGATTTCCATGGCAGTTTGACATGCTCATGGTAAAACTTGTCTCTTTCCTAAGATGAAAATGTCTCCTTTAAAAAATGGGAGAGCATTCTGTTCTATATTTTTCTCCATGTTTGGAATCAGACGTCATCAGTAAGTAAGTAACCCCCTGGACAAAGGGGTCGAACAGGAGTGTATACTTCAGATCATCTACAGATATTAGGAGTATGATCACTTCAGATTATCTACAGGTATCGGGAGTATAATCATCCATTTGTACTATGCTCATAATAAAGGTCACTGTAGTAATATAATTCTTCATACATGGGAGGACTACTAAAGCCATTTGCTGTCCAAAGTGTGACAAAGGGTGTTATAGCATATCTTGTTGAGCTGCAGTGGAAAAGCCTTCCCTGGTCCTGGAGTGGACATCTAATTTGTAATACTTAGAAAATATGTTGTTGCTTCATGGATGTTCTGAGGTGAACTATTTTTGATAAAAGGAGCTATAATACCAACTGCTGTAATAAAATGCACTTTGGCAGGTCCCTCTTGTGTTTTACTGCAGAGGTGATAAATGCAGAATGCAATACTATTAGCCAGTGACTTAGACCAAGTTTGTAACTATAAAGTCCTTCCCTGTTTTCCTGGCAAAAAAAGTTTAAAGGGAAGATCACAATGGATACATTCTTTGTTCTTTTTAAGTGCATCAGTTAAACTGAATATTATATCTGATGATGTCAATTTTCATTCATTCCTCAACTATTAGGTCCAGATCGGATCCTCAGATCTGACTCAGCTGTTACTATAGCTTCTGGCCAACTAAAAACTCTTGAGCTGCTCCCTACCCATAATGCATCAATCCCTATTATACCTCAGATCTTGTTTACCGCTTTTGCGAAATAGATGTGGTCATTTCAGCTCTCGAGCATTTTTTCAGATAAGTGATTTTTGTTCAATTTTTTTTCTTTTCTCTATCTAAATTTATTTTTACAAATAGTGTATCATTTTTGTATACCATTGCTGGTACTTTTGTAATTTGTTTTTCCATCCTTATCTTCTTAAACTCTATTTAACATTTCTCCTTACACTTTCAGTGTACTCTTGCACATCATTGTTGGTATTATTTTTCTTTCTTACCCTTATTATTCTTCATTTTTGGTAAAAAAGAAAAAAATATATCTTCCTCTCTATCCATTTTTCTTATTTACTTCTGAAGATGTCTGAAAAAAGCCATTCAGGGTTTAAAAAGTGCAAAAAGTATGGTCATCAGCTATTGCTCTCAGATGCACATGAACTGTGTGTGTATTGTCTGGGCTCTGATCACCTGAACATTAAATGTTCCCTCTGTAAAAATGTAACCCCTGAGCTATCATGGACAATAAAAATACATTGATTTTGAAAGGATTATTACGTACTGCTTTTTGTTAGCAATTACTGGGGTTCAACACCCTAAGATTATTTCTAAAAAGACTTCAAAAAAGTCCCCTAGACTGTCTGGATCTTCTACTCCGTCATCGACAGAACATCCAAAAAATGAAACATAATACATATCCAAAGGCTTCTGTATCAAAGCCAGCTCTCAGATTTCCAAAGTCTTCTTCTGATCTGAGTTCTTTCTTTAGATCCAAAGGTCCTTCTGAGAAGTCAGTATTCACCATCCATTGACCCAGTGCCATCTAGGGTCCCTTCTTCATTTTTGGAGAATTGTCATTCAAAATCTTCTTCTATAGCCTCCTCTTGTTCTTCCATGAGTCTCACTGAAGCCAACATAGATAGGATGATGAGGAGGTTTCTCGCTGTACAGATGGGGGTTCTTCCAGCTCCTACCCATTTAGGTCAGGAAGTCTTGGAATGCTCTACCCCTCCACTATTGCTCCATCTCTGATCCAGCAGTTTCAGAGTCCTTGGATCTGAGTTTGCCTAGACTGTCTGGCTCAGATCCAAGGGTAATTGTATCCTCAAATCCAAGGATTTCTCTGAGCAATCCAGCTCTGCTGAGTTCAGAGGTGGATGACTCCTGGAGCTGTAGAGTTCCTGCTGGATCCGAGGTGTTGGAGTTGACTCTGAAGTTTTAGAGCCATCTCTGCCCTCAGAGCCTCTGCATTGGACAGCTCATCTCCATCCTTACCTCAGGTGGAATGCACTTGGGGCAGAAGAAAGTGTGGTTTCTCAGCTCTGTCAGCTTTCTCTCTAGAATATTCCGCCTTTGAGGTCAAGGACAGAGTTTTCTCTAGTTTGGTTGGATGTATAGTCTTTTCCCTCTCAGATCCCCTTACAGGATCTCATGTTTCTGTGCCTTGAGCCACAACATTCAACTCCACAGGGACAGCCAGCCCAACCTCTCCAGACTACCCAGCAGGGTATCACCATCTCTTCTGATACTTCACCTGAACATCCCATTGAGGAAGAACATTGGCAGAGAAAATGGAAAAGGAGGCATTCGGATTCCTCACAGAAATCTATCACTGAAGAATATCGATTTCAACAAAGGGGAAGGATTGCCAAGATCACCATCCAAAGTCATCTTATTTGGAAATATTCCAGAGATCCTTAAACAAAGGGGTGGTTGATCCTCCCAAAATCCTTCCCCAGAGGAACTGGTAATCCTGGAGGCATTTGAATTGGGCCCATTTACCTCCTGAGTTACTCTGCCTGCTGATGACCTCATTGATTTGATCTCTAAGTGAGCATGGAAGGAGCCTGACTCAGTTGAACCTATTCAAAAAAGACTGGCTAAGATTCTGGCACCACAGGCAGAAAAGAGGTTTTGGAGTAAGGTAGTACCTGTTGATGCCATGGTCGTGGCAGTTGCCACTAAGAAGGAACTTGCAGAACAAAGTTCCACTGTCCATCTCCCTAACAGGGAGTCCAGGGCTTTGGACAGATTTGGGAAGTGTGTCTATGCTTCAGTCACCTTCACTCTTAGGTCGCTGAACTACTTGGCACATGTCAGTAGGTTGAAAAGAGATTTAATAAAAGAACTCTCAAATTCTCTTTCAAGGACCATGACTGCTGAGACTTAGAATTCTGTGGCCTCACAGTTGTCGGCTCTAAAATCCATTTCAAATTTTTCCATGAGGCTTATCTCTCAGGCAGCTGAGAGTACCTCAAGGGCAGTGGGTTCAGACATTTCCATTAGGAGGCATGCTTGGATGCATTTGTGTGACTTTGTGGAGCCCTTCAAGTCCTTTTTTGTCAATATCCCCTTTGATGGAACTTCTTTATTCAAACTCAAAGTGAAGGACACACTCTTCACATGCAAAAAAAGATGGAAAGACTCTTTCTGTGGTGGTATGCTTTTCAAGCCCTCAAAGAACATTCTCTAGGAACCAACAAGGAGGATGAAAAATGTGGTTCAAAAAATCTCAGGGTCTTTTCCAAGATCCACGTGATGACAGTTCCCCTAGAGGCAGAAGGGGGAACTCAAATGGAAGACACTGCCCATGTGGCAGAGATGGTTAGCAAAACCAAGGGTCTAGAATTCTTTCTTTGACAGCCCCTATCAGTGCTCCTGAAAGGAGGCCTGATTGTCCCCCTCTGGAAGAAATTGTGGGTTATTTATCCCTTCACCAGAGAGCCTGGCTAGATATTACAAAAGATATGTGGGTGCAGAAGATAATTTCCAGAGGTTATATAATTCCCTTTCCACTTCCACCTCAATCATCATGCAAATTTCCCAATGTTCCACCCATTCAGAGGAAAACAGCAGCACTATAAATACAAAAGCTGCTAAAAAAAGAGCCATCCAAGATGTTGCACCAGACCAGATAGAATCTGGAACGTACGCAAGATTCTTTTTAGTGCCAAAGAAAATGGGGGACTTGAGACCAATTTTGGATCTCCGCAACTTGAACAAATCAGTCCAATACACAAAGTTTCAGA
Source organism: Protopterus annectens (assembly GCF_019279795.1). Taxonomy (NCBI): domain Eukaryota; kingdom Metazoa; phylum Chordata; order Ceratodontiformes; family Protopteridae; genus Protopterus; species Protopterus annectens. Next base: position 318,854,497 of record NC_056732.1, on the reverse strand, counting down.
TGGGCATGGTTCAATCCATTTTGCTCTTTTGGGCAAGGATGACTGGATGTGCTCGATAGACATTCATGATGTATATTATCACAAAACATGAACAGACAGTCCAGAATTCACATATGCTTCTGGCTGGGAACCAGTCATTACCAGTTCAGAGCCCTGCCCTTCATCCTCATTACAGCCCCTCACTACAGCTTAGGGTGTTCACCAAATGCATGGCAGTGGTAGCAGCTCACTTGAGAATGTGGGGATTCTAGGTGTTTCCGTATGTAGACAACTGGCTCATCACTGCCCTAACCAGGCATCTACTCATAAGAATGAGACGTCATATACTTCAAACTTGCTCCCTTCTAGAAATTACAATAAATTACAACAAACCGCAGTTACAACCTTTTCAAATACTGGAATTATAGGAATAGTTTTCAACATGGTATCAGTAATAACTTCTCTTTCTCAAACGAGAGTTCAAACTATAAGATTCCAGGTCAGGAAAATTGTTCACAGTACCAAAATTTCAGCCTGGTTGATTCCTTACACCTTATGGTTAATGTCAGCTGCCATAATTTTAGCTTTCCTAGTAAGATTTCATATGAGAATTTTTCAATGGATGCTAGCAACATAATGGTCAATTCTTTATCACCGAATGTCAGTCCAAATAAGAATCACTCAGTTATGCAAGAAATACCTTTGGCAATGGATTTGATCAGATCAGATTTTACAAGGCCATCTTTTCATTTTCCATTACCCCAAGGCCATAGTGACCACAGTCGCATACCAGATTGGGTGCGAGGGCACATCCTTGGGAAAACAGTCCAAGGTACTTGGTTCCCTGAAGAGGCCAACATGCATATCAAAGTCCTAAAATTAGAGCAGTGGTCTTAGGGTTGGAAGCATTCCAAGGCTCTCTTCCTTCTCGGATTGTTGAGATTCAGATGGATAATATGTCAGTAGTCTGGTACATAAACAAACAAGAAGGAACCAGCTCTTATCTCTTGTGCTGAGAAGCCCTCCAGTGTGGCAATGGGTGATCTCTTCCAACCACTTTCTGATAGCAATGCACGTGCTAGGGTAGTCTAGCTTAATAGCAGACAACCTGAGCAGGTCCATTCTGCTACCCGATGAGTGATCCCTCAACAAGAAAGTGGCAGAAATTATTTTCCATCAATGGGACCAGACTTGCTGTGATCTTTTTGCTTCTTTCCTAAACAAGTAAATCAGATTCTTTTCCCTTATCCCCCCCACTGTTGGAATCACTGAGGGACTCTGCTCCATGATTGGCCCTCCAGTCTCTTCTAAGCTTATCCCCTGATTCCCTTTATCCCCAAATGTCTGAATAAACCTGACAGGTTGAAGAGTAACCACAGCAAGCCAAAAAGCAATGAACGAAGTCACAGCATAATTCCAAAGAAAATACGTTTATTCAACACAAACAATACGTTAAGCACTTTCGTTCAAATGCATACTGAATTTCATCTATCAATCAACCAATACTTCATTTGCAGTTCTTGTAACGTAGTATATGCAGCCCTATGTGACACATGTCCAAGTTTTTACATAGGGAAGACTTCAAGGAGACTAAGAGATCGAGTATACGAACATTTTTCAGATATAAAGAATAAAAAACTTACCAATGCATTGTATAGGCATATTAGTATTAATCAGGGACATGATTTTAAGTTTTAGGTTTTAGATTATGTTAAGTTTGATGAACAAGGTAAAAATACTGCAGTACATTTAAATCATAAGGAAGTTTTATGGCAGATAAAGTTGAACGCAACTGTTCAACCAGGATTAAATGAGTGTTGTTCATCAGCTCCCATTTTAAAATTGAAGTATTATGACATTTAGACGTGTGTGTGGAGGGAGGTCACTTGGGTTAGAATTTGAATTTTAAATCTCTGTGTCTTTAAGTGTTTAGTCCTTGCTGGTCATGTGATTTTTTGAAATTGTATAACTACCAAGTTGAAATTGATTTAATTGTTCTGATGAAGTTCAGTATACACTTGAACAAAAGCGCTTAATGTATTGATTGTGTTGAATAAACGTATTTTCTGTGGAATTGTGCTGTGACTTGGTTCAATGATTTTTGGCTTGCTGTGGTTACTGGTCTGGAACTTTTTTGGACTGACAGGTTGAAGACAGAGTCATCCTCATTGCATCTTACTGGCCTCAACAGATTTGGTTCCCCTTTCTTTGGCCTCATCTTCTTTACACACCTTGGATTCTGGATCTGATTCCAGACCCCCTGTCTCACCCAATGGGCATGATTCATCCAGATATCTCAAACCTAAAACTGACAGCATGGTTTCTCCACTTTCATTAATAGCCAGACAACCTATGCTCCCTTCCCCCTGTCCCTCATATACGTTTATCTTTTCATAAACCTTCTACAAGCAAACTTTACAGAAGTAAATGGAAGAGGTTTGTTTTCTGGGCACATCAGAAACATACTGTCCCTTTTTCAACCCCTGGACAAAGTGTCCATGAGTTTTTGGCAACTATTTTCAATGAAGGAGCCACCTCCTCAACCATTAGAATTCAGTTGGCACCAATCTCTGACTTTCATATTGGATTTGAGAATTCTTCTCTTGTTTCATCTAAAATTTGTAAGGCCTTCTTGAGAGGTTCTCTTTTATTGAGACCACCTTATAAAGACCTTACAGCACCAAGGGGCATGCATTTAGTACTACAGGTCTTAATTCATACCCCCTTTGAACCAGTGGCAAAATGTGATTTTAAATTTTTTACCTAAATTTTTAGTGGGCATAACCTCAGCCAGAAGAATTTCTGAACTTAAAGCATTGCCTCTAAACCTCCTTTCTTGATTTTTCATAGGGATAGGGTAACACTACAAACCAACCTGTCCTTCCTTCCTAAGGTGGTGTCAGAATCCAATATTAACCAATCCATAAATCTGTCTTGTCTTCTTTCCAAAATTTGAAAACAAGGAAGAATACATGTTGCACCTGTTCAATGTTCATAGACAATTATTTTTCTACTTACATAGAATAAAAGAAGTTAGAAAATCGGATCAAGTATCTATCTCCTTGCAACTACAAAATAGCTAAATCAGTTGCAAAGGTAACTTTGGCAAGATGACTTACGGACTGTATATTTTTTGTCTACAATAAACAAATGTATCTCATTACCAAAACATTTGCAGGGCCCACTAAACTAGATCCATGGCAAGTTCATCAGTATTTTTATCTAGACATTTCATGGATGATATATGTGGGACTGCAACTTGGGCTAATCCTCATACCTTTATTATTCATTACAAACTAGATCTGGTCTTGAGGGGAAGAGCAGCCTTTGGTTCAAACTTGCTCAGGAATATCTATCATTAGAGTCCACCCAGGATTTCAAGTAGCTGGGGACTTTGTCCCAATAGTTGGAGAATGAATGAAAATTGACAACATCAGATAAAAAAGTTATTTACTTACCATAGCATTACATATGTGTTGTCCATTTTCATTCTCCCTCAACCCCCCACCCATCAACCTCCAAACTTTGTCATGATGGACTTCTGGAAGAATGAGAGATTATAAGGGCATCACTGTGCCTTACATTGAGCTCCAAATCATGTCTTCTTCTCTCATGGATATTATATTAGTATTTCTTACTTTGTGTCATCTAGCAAACAAGATCTGAGGTATGTTAGGGGTTTGTGCATTATGGGTGGGAAGCAGCTCAAGAGCTTTTAGGTGGCCACAAGCTATAGTAATAGCTGAGTCGGATGTAAGGATGAGAACCAGACCCGATAGTTGAGGAAGAATGAAAATGCACAACAGAGATGGAACATTATGGTAAGTACATCCTTTTTTTCCATGTTCTGTATTGTAGAATAGAAAACTGAACTCAGTCACTTGATTTAATGCCATCTCTGAATCCAGCATTAGAACAAAAGACTGTAGTGTATCATGTCCATTTGAAAGAAAGTGTATGATTATTTGCAAATAGAGGCTTACAGTTCAAATCTTCAGAAATTGTTCAGGAGTTAGAAAGGACAACCAAATGCAGAGTCTTGCAATACATAAAATTTAATGTTGCAGAACTAACTGTGTGTCAAAAAGGGAAAAGGTCCATTTCCTTTCTCAAAGTTTAAGTACTAATGAGTAGCGATGGTCCTTCTGGTTAGACTATGGTCGAGGACTCTTTTCAAGAATGTTTGAACTGCTGAAATGGATAACAAGGATGAGTCAGTGAGGAACCATGCTGCAATAAATACATATACCCTAAATACTGCATAGTAATAACCATTCTAAAAATACACTCTCTGGCAATTTATCAATAGGTGTCCAGCCAGCTATGAGCACAGAGGACATATTTCATTTTGTTAGGTAAGATTTGCTAATGTTAGGCTTCCTGGCCTCCTGAAACATATTAAATATGTCTGTGAGGAAGTGGTTCCAAAAAGGAATGAAATGCTAGGGCTATCTCAGCAGCTACCTTGAGTCATCTCCTATTTGTGAGCTGTAGGGATCTCTTTGTCTTTTGATAAGTGTAAAAAGGTTTAGGAGAGGAATTGAGATCTCTCTTGTCATTTTTAGTAGGTGAAAGAACCCCTTGGGCACAGTATGACAATATATATGAATCTTGACGTTTTCCTTCTTGTCTTTAGAACTATCCTTGGAATGAGAAGTGAGGATGGAAATACAAACAACATCCTTGCCCTCTGGGATATAAAGGGCATTCACTAAGCTGGTTTCCCTGCATGAATGAAAACTTGCTACAGAACTTCTTTAGTTGATTATTCTCTTGTGAAGCAAACATGTTCATCTTTGGGACTCCTCATTTTTCCAAATATTAGAAAGTCCTGACATCCCACTTTTCGGTCTTTTGCATTTGAGAAGGAATGACCATTTCAGCTGGTCTGGCAGTAAGATTTGGTTTGAGAGGATCAGTATGTCTTGAAGGAAGAGATCCTACCTTACAGCCAGTTCTCATGCCATCATATCTAACTTGCACAGTGGAAGAAATTTGTCTAGCATTGCTTGCTGATAGATCACATAGGTTCATAGGTGGGTACTAGGTTAATGGCCCTGGAGCCTTTGCAAGCCTAGCCCATAGGATTACCCTGGCATCGTGCCGCCCAACCTGAGCTCCCAGGGCCTCTGTCAAGTAGAGCCACTGGAGTCATCCCCGTGGTGAATTTTCTATTTCCCATCCACTCATCAAGATTTCACTTGAATAGGGCCAGTGAGGTGCTCCACTTGATATGTATGGGAAGTCTATTCCATAGCATGGACAGTCTCTGGGTTATGAATCTCTCCCTCCAGCTTCATTACATTGGTGTTTCCTGTTATTGTCTTCATTATCCCTGGGTTCAACACACTCACTTGAATATTTGTAGTGCATAAATCAAAGTAATAATTTCCTTTCTACCTAGGCACATGCACCTTTGTTTACTTGTCTACTTTCCATGTCTTCTCAAATGCCTCCTCTGTGTAGCCATATACAGTCCGAGATATGTATGGTTAATGTTATGGAAATGTTTGGGAGTACAGAAGTCCTCCCTGGGTTGTTCTGCAATTGGTGTGCTAACCATAAGATTACCAATGCTACTACAGGGATTTGGAGGAAAACTTTTCTGAAGAGTATTGGAGTGTCACTTCCATAAACTGTTGAAGTGCACTTACTGCATTTCTTTTATCTAGACTACATGTAAAGAAATCATTAGAATGGAAGGAAGCATGCAAACTTGTGTCTTCAAGAAGACCCTTGGTCTCAGATGAGTCTTCTGAGTTAGTTAGCCAAAAAATTAACTCAGGACAAGCACTTTTTCTTGTGAAAGGGGTAGTCTGCATTCTTTGGTGGATACAGGTACCGGATTGGAATTTCACAGGTTCAGGGAGACATCCGGGCTGCTCAGGCACCCAATGACATATGGAAGGAGCTTGAGGGATTCCTATATATCCTTAAGTGGCTTATTGTTAAACTAAGCCTTCTTATAGGAGGAACTTCACAAGTTCCTTAATTTTCAATGAATGAGAACATGTAAATACTTATTTTATGTCCAGACTCCCCATTACTGCATGCTTAATGAACAGAAGAAGCAGAGTATGAAAAGTCAAAATCTGAACAGTTTTCCTCTGTTTTTATTTTGAAAGGTTGAAGACTGACCTAAAGAGTCCATCTTTCACATGCCAGATGGTATCTTGAGTCAAAACGGTTCTGTTTTCTTGAGTGTGACATTTTCCATCTAGTCCAAAGTGTAGCAAGTTTATTTAAATTTGAAGAGTTGAGCTGACCTGCTTAAGTCTTTATAGGAGCATTTCTAGAAGTATAGTAAGAGTTGGTAAATGCAATTGTCTCTGCTACCCTCAGGTGTGATGTCATTCCAAACCATTTAACTTCAAAGCATACCTCTCAACGTCTTAATAGAAAAAAATCTGGATAAAGTCTCAGAGAATGGGAGGACAAAGGCCCCAAAACAGGGACAGATTTTAAATATTGTGTTAGAAACTTAGAAAGTTGCTAGTATAACTGAATTTGTCTTAGCATGGATTTTTCTAAAGGATATGAAGTCTGAAACACAAATGTATATCATTATTTAGTGAATTCAATACTCAGAGATCATCCCTGTGATTTGTCAGAAAATCACAAATTTTATGAGGAACAGACCAAAATATGAGGGAGAAATCTGGGCATTCTATGAAAATATGTACAGTTGAGAGGTGTGATTCAAAGTATGACAGCCTGCTATCCAGGATGGGAGGGAGAAAAGAGGGATGGGGTAGGTTGCGGCATGGCACTGAGCATTTTCCTATTCATTGGAGGGGACCTTTTCCCCCGTCACTTATTTTTCTGCCTGCCTTTCTGTTTTCTGCTTCTCCATATATTTATCTCCTCAAAGGTCCTTCTATGTGTACATTGCGCTAACTTTCTTTACAATAAGAGGAATTGTTTTGTTAGGTAGTAATTAGAGGGTGAAAAGCTGTGTGCCATAGTCTTCACTTGACTATCAGTTTTCCATTACCTCTTAAACTGGCATATATAGTATTGCAGCCACATTTAATGGCATGCTTCCACATTTTTAAGACAGTGTAAGTAAATTTACAAAGCATATTTTGCAGAGGCTCATCCACTCTTTGTTATAGGAGGTCCTCATAACACTTATACGAGTATGTGTGTTTTACAGTTTATGGTGTACATCCCTGCTGTGAAAGAAGTATACATGTTCTTGTCAAATCAGTAAGGCATCACATTTTTCCAACCACTGTGGAATGTTTTGAGCTCTGATACCATTTTGAGCTCAATTATGCATCAATGAGCAGTACAGAATGGTTAAATACTTGTATTTTGTTTTATGTAAATATGTGTGTGTGTGTGTGTGTGTGTGTGTGTGTGTGTGTGTACAGATAGATACGCATATACTCACACATGCATACATATGTATATACATATGTATAAAAAAAAAAAAAATATATATATATATATATATATATATATAAAACATGTACGTGTATATATATATATATATATATAAAACATGTACGTGTGTATATATATATATATATATATATATATATATATATATATATATATGGATCACCTTTATATCCCCGAAATCGCGTTTCGCCGACACACTAATCACCGACACCAAAAGACCGACAACAAAAAATACCGACAACGCAAAACACCAAAAACCATTACACCAACACACTACACGTAAACAACACAGTACACTACATAACATATCCACTATCCCTAACCCAAACCCTAACTCTAAGGTCCGACACTACTGCACACTTACCCTACCTGCACCCTAACCCTAACTCACTTAACCCACCCCTAAACCCACAGTCCCTCACTATCGCACACACACCCTACCTGCACCCTAACCCTAACTCACTTAACCCACCCCTAAACCCACAGTCCCTCACTATCGCACACTTACCTGTCCGCTCCCTAACACTAAATCCCTCACTCGATCGCACACTTACCGAGTCCGTCGGGTTCTCACCTTGTTGGTCATCTGCGTTGTCGGTGTTTTCGTCCCGTCGGATTCCGTGTCGGCGAAACGCATTGTCGGGCATCTGAAGGTGACCCATATATATATATATAAAACATGTATATATATATACATATATATATATATATATATATATATATATATATATATATATATATATAAACATGCATATATATATATATATATATATATATATATATATATATATATATATATATATATATATATATATATATATATATATATATATATATATATAAATGCTTGAACTATAAACTGTTCACTCCTTAAGGAAATGTAAAAAGAAGTTCAAAACACAAAGATTTGAAAAACAAAGCAATTAAACTGAAAACCATGATTTTTTTTATGGGGGAGAGGACACCCCAACACTGACTGCTACTTATATATACCAACTCTGGGATCGCACCAGCAGGGAAAGGGTAAATTTCTAGTCCCCACTCTATCACAGTCTTACACAGCCAAATACTGGCAAGGTTCGAGAAGCTAAGTCTTGAAGTCTATAGCTAGTGTGAACACTTGAATTAATTCTTTATCTATATCTATATATATATCTATATCTATAGTTTCTTTGACATGTTGGCGGTCCAAATGGGTATAAGCGGCCTGGCACATAACAGTATGATGATATGCAAAAGGGTATAAAGACAGAAATTTCTGAGCTCTTTATGCATGTCACAAATGCAGGAAAAACTCTGTCATTGATCAGAAAATCCTATATTCTCAAAAAATGATGCAGAGATACAATTAAAAGATTATTTATTTCAACAACTGGTTGAATAACTGGTGTCATTCAAATGAGGAATCTGTATGTGTTAGCATCGAGTGAGCTGCTGCATTGCTCTAGGTTGTTCACCAAAGACAGTTTGCACCTCTCATTGTAGGACATCCACATACCAGCTGAAGCCTTTATTACCGTCATAGTGCCATTTTTATGAAGGTTCAGCTGGTTGTTCTCCCAACCTAAAAGCATATAAAATAAACAAATCAAGCACCAAGCAATATCAAGGTTGTGCTGTTCAATGTTAGTAGTCTAAATATAAAATTGTCTGACCTTGAGGCCCTCCTGCATTTGGAACACATCCATGTGCATATTATTACTGAAAGTTGGTTTACATTTTCAGAAAGTACTCCTTCTATACCAAGGTTTTGCATCTGCACTCCTTTAGACTCAGTAGGAACTGTTGTGGAGCATTCATATTTGTTGACGATCACATTACTCTGAGGTAGGTTCCTAGATTCCTCAAAATGAACTTGGTGAGATACAACTCACTCTAAATAAAACAAAGAATCAGGTCATTGCATTTTACAGCCCCTCCCCGCCAATGTCCCACTAATAGCATGTCCAGTTCCTAAATATACTGGCTGAACTTCATATACACAGAAACTCCATCATTCTTAAAGAGTTTAACCACCTATCAATAAATTGGGAAACCTATACCTCAAATGTAGGCAATGCCCCGAAACTTCTCAGTTTCATTGACAAGAACTACCTGGACCAAGCAGTGAAAGAACCCATGAAAGGATAAAATATTCTTGACTTGGTCCTTAAATATGTATAGCATCTATATGCATTATCCAACTTGTATACCCTTGTCTAGCTAAATCTGGTAACTAACTGTTAACTTTTTCTTTCAAATTCCCCAAACCAGCAAATGCAAATATCTTGGTATTTGAAGACTTCAAGTGTACTACCCTCCCCACAGTTCTACGATAAAGTCTCAAAATGTAGGCATAATTGTAACACCCAAAATATTGACTCAGTCATTAGTTATGCAAATAAATTCTATTTTCACCTAGAAAACATTTTTAATCTTAAAGTTTGTATCAGAACTAAACAATATGGGAAGTTTAAGAGCAAACTGGTAGTATAAATACATTCACAAACAATGCAATAAAAAAAGCTAGTATACAACAAAACTAAAGACCCAGAAATCAAGGTTAACATCAGGTGATTATTTAAGGTACTGCAAAATACTGTCATGAAAACAAAGGCATCCCATGAACTTAGGGTGCCATCAAATGCTAAGGATAACTACAAATCCTTCTTTTCTTACATCAGGAAGTAAATAAATAACACCCAGCATTGCTCTGAGTTTATTCAAAATGGCTCTATCTGCTCAGACTCTGTTGATATCACAGATCTATTAGCAAACAAATTAAGTGCAAATTTCACCCCAGAGATACACAGTTCTAATGTTCTCAACCCTTTATCATCACTAAAGGCACTAGCTTTCCAAAATAAAAATGCATCTTCTATGGTACTTGATAACATGTGCTTGCAGAAAGCCACTAAATATGCACTGGAGGACCCACTCCAGCAAGAATTCAACCAAAGATGAGAAAGTGGGGATTATTCCCTTGTTTTAAGACTGCCATGGAGTCCAAGGAGAATCTGAAGAGATAGATGACAAGGTGTCAGAATCCTTTAACAGGTTGTCCATCCCTATAACACAGAGAGATAAGTCTCTTGCTGCACCCCAGATGACCTGGTTTGATTATGGCATGGGTGCTGGAAGGACCAGATGGACGGAGCGGGTGGGATTGGCCTGCTAATCCAGGCTGTCTGGGTTCACTGCAATAGCAGCATTAAGATCTGGGACAGCTCTGCACTGCAAGCTGTATAGCACTTAGTCTGCAAGCTGTTCATGTGTGGAAGCATGCATGCACCTTCTAACAGCAGCAGGATGCACTGGGGTCCTAGACCACACTCCCCAGCAGCAATATGATGCTGCACCGGTGTAATTGATCTCATCCCTGGAGATGGGCCTGGTCATGCCTATGGGAACCTAAGGTGGATCCAGTAGATTTAGTGAACAAGGAGAGGAGCTTGTGGCAGCTGATGGAAGGTGAAGTAAAAAAAAATCATATCTAACAGACAGTTGGAGGGATTTTCTAAAGCGTATGTAATTATAATGGTGTTTGCATATTTACAAGGGGGGTGGTGCAAGAAATAGATGGAAATGATTTTTGGTGCTAACAGTAAAAAGCTTTATTGTTTAGAACTGGTAAACATCAGTGTAACTCCCAAACAGGAAAGGAGCAAGTTAATGGATATAACTTTAAAACGGAGGAGAAAGAAGACAAAAGAACATTAAAATAGCATTCCTGAGGAGGTAATAGGATCAAAATGTATGAAGTAATTCAAAAATGAATAACAAATATAAAACAACATTTTATTAATATAATGGTCTCAATGGGGATTAAAACCTGGACTGTCTGCATGTGAAGCAGACGTGATCATCACCACCCTACGGAGCCGTATAAGATGTAGACAACATACAACATCACAGTATTCCCAACACTACTTGATTTTTTCTCTACTCCAGATTTAAACATGTAAGCAATCAAAACTGCAACTAAAATAAACTTACACACCATTTCTGTACTCCCTAACTCTTACCGCATATCACACCATCTACCTACTAGTCTGCTTACCATTAAAACAAGAGGGATTCTGCACCATAGACCTCCTACACCATCTCTCCCCATTTCCTGTCAATCTAATAATCATCTTTATGTCTGTAATTCATAATATTTTCCACCACTGCTAAGCAATTTCATCAGACTTTTCTCTCACACCAGATCCCACCTCATTCAGTACCATACTCTTTCTATACTCCTCACTTTGTTCTCTCCTTGATCATCTGTCTTACAGTGCACATTTTAAGTCTGTATTCTGTGTAACAATAATCTCAGTGCTTGTGCTATATGTATATAACTGTAACATTTCTCACTTGTTAAATATACATATTACTGTCTTGTGTACCTAATACATGTTAGTCAGTCAGTCCTCTTCGTGTTGATAAAATAGTTCTACTCCTTTCAGCATTAATAATCTTTTAATACTTTATGCAGTAAAATTTTCCTTAAAGATTTTCTCCTGGACTTTCAATCAGATTTGACTATCCTGGTTAACAAATTAACAAATGCACATACATAAATAACTAAATAAGTAAATACATACATACATACACATATACGATTTACAACATTTTAGGTAAGTACAAGATAGGTCCTTATCTTCCATCATAGTACTTTTAGGGTGGTGAAATACATAGGCACATTGCAGACTGAAATAAGGTCACATAAATCCTGGCACAGATATACAAAAAAATGCACTTTGAAATAAATTCTGCACATTCCCATTTTTTGTTTGCTTGTTTTTTTTTTTTTTTTTTGTTTAACCAGGTAATGAATTTGTTTGCTTGGGGTTCCTTTTGGCCACAGCATTGACAAGGTCAATCTAGTCAGCAAGCTTACCTCTGGGAGGTGGAAGGAAACTGGAATTTGTTTGTTTGTGTCTTTCAGCTTTTCCCGGTTAGGAGTCACCACAGCAGAACTCCGGTCCGCTAATAATTGGCAGTGGATTTTTACGTACCGGGTTACCAGCCCTGATGCACAACCTTCAGCAAAGGCACACCCCATTCACGTATGCCTCCACACAGAAGATGCTCTAGCTGAGAATCGAATGGGACAACGTCTTGCTATGAGGCGACAACGCTACCGCAGTACCACCACCGCAGTCTGAAACTGAAATACTTGGTGAAATCAAGGCTGATAGGAGATTAGATGACATCTATTTTGCTGTCACTGACTCATCAGTCCTGTTTTGTCAAGGTTACAGCTATCAACAGGTTGTAAAACAAAGATTCAGACTTGACCCCCACCCCCACCCAACCAAAGTTCCAATATTATTTCTTGCTTCAGAGTTTCACTAACCCAATTTTTAAATTCTTAATTTTATAATGGGATCAATGATTCAAAATGCAAGGAATGTGTTCATACTCTTACATCTGACAGACCTGAAAAGAACATGAAAATTGCATGCAGACAAGAACTGGGGGTCAGGACTAGATATCCTAGCTTGGAGCTGTGATCTGAAAATGTTCATGCTAACTACCACTGAGTCATTATTTCCACCATCATTTATAAAACCTTCTCTTAGTAAACCCAGATTTGGATTACAACTGTTTGCTCAAGTGCTTCATTTATTGTGAAAACATTTTAATGTAACACTTATTAATGGTTTATTTTTTTATTTGTCCCATTTCTGTCTTGTTACTGATGTGGCAATGCCCAGGACTTATCTAGTATTCTGGTATACTGGGATCAGACATGGATCCTAAGGGTATCCCAGAGACTTGGCCATCGCTTCTATCTGGTTTGTTTTTTTTCTGTGACATACTCACTTCTCCCCTCCCTCGTGACAACATGGCTATGTCCAAGGGTCAGGAATGCAATGAGGATGATGTGGCCTATCATCCTTCCTTCACAGCAGCTCTGCTAGGTCCACCCTCCCATCTCCTCTTAGGACCACGCCTCCTCCCAACTATGTTCCCATCCTCCACTAGGGATGATTGCTGGAGACACCCCTGTCACCATGCTCCCATTAGGATAGGCATGACCATCCTCCCATGAAGCTCCATCAGTCAACTGAGCCACTGATCAAACCCAGGTCACTTGGGTCATAGTCAGGGCTTTCTCCCTCTACACCAGCAGTGTGGCATCGGTGATATAGTTTATCAAATTACTTTATAGTCTAGCTGTTGAACATTAACTATAACATAATTCTTTGTTTTTTGTTCTGCTTTGTGGTTGTGTAGTTATGGAGTTAGTTCCTGACAGTAGTGTAACAACATATACTTACTAGCACAACTAGGAATGAGGAATGCCAATCATAGTAAGTGGAAATGAATAGAAAATGACAAAAACTTTGGGTTTGCCAAAAGTTTCAGCACTGGAGATGAGTGTCTGTGTTAAAAAATAAAATGTTATTTCTGCAATAAGAAGGTATGTATATTTGTCCTATGCACTGTTTATGTCCCAGAGTTCTAACCGATGAGACTAATTTGAAGCCATTTTCAAGCCATGAATCCTAATATCAGACTTAAGCAATTCACAGTGATATATGCATGCACACATAAATGAGCTGTTTGAGTTTCTACTTTTAGTAGCACAGGAGATGAAGACTATGAGCTACTAATGAGATGCTTTCTGTAGTTCAGGTTTTGATGACTTCCATTTGTTGTGCGACTCTAATCAAGTAATTTACCTAGAAATTGCTTCCCGGGTCACCCCAGAAAAAGGATGCTTGTGCTCACTTGGCTTACCTGTTTAACAAGCAAACACATAAATACGTAAATGAACAAGTAATGGATTACATCGAATTCTGCACAGCACTACAAACATTAAATCTGTCATGGGTTATTAACAGTGTCGAGGTACTGACTGATAGTGCTGCATGCTCTTTTAAAAAATAGTAAACATTCTGCTGTAGCTGTAATAAAAGGGTCATTAATCGACATTTTTTTGTGGATGGAATAAGCATTTTTGCAAAGGTGGGAGGTCCTCAAGTATCCATTCCCACCCTCTCTGTAACTTATTATAATTGTAGTTGAAGTCACCGTTACTCCAAGGAAAGGCAATTTCCTGATTTTTGACAAAAATCATGTATATGCCTTTTTCCTTTCTTTAATGATTGCAAAGAAAGCTACAGCTTTTAATACACAATGCTCTGATTTTCTAATTCAGGAGCCCATGTTCAACAAATTAAATTTCTTCACTTTGCATGCCAAAACTGATAGTACACTCCAGTCAGTCTGCAACTATTGCTTGCTTTTGGAAGTCTGGAATGGAGTTCCAAAATTTCATCAGTAGTCAACTTAAGTAAAAAAAAAAGGCAAGTCATCAGTGTTCCAGCCACATTAAGTACAGATGAACCCAATTAGACAGTACTAAAGACTGCCATTTCTCTGGACAACACTGTTATTGTGACTCAGAAGAATTATTTTAAATGACATAATTTATGGATGTTTTGTAGCGAGAGTATCAGTGGATTTTCCCATGATGATGTAATAGATTACTAAACCCTCTGTCATGGTTTCTAGTCTGACTTAAACACCAGTGGCTGGAATGTTTTTACATTTTTGCATTGTATCTTATGATCATTTTGAATAGCTGTCTCTAACTTTATTTGACATTTTTAATATATATTGATCTATAATGACTTAACTTGTTATGGGGGATTCATTTCTGTTGCAGTTATGGTGGATCTTCAACTTTACAGGCTGTAATCCAAATTACACACCAGAGAAACGCAAAAGTAACTCTGAGATTTACCTTTAATTGTAGCAAATGTGTTGAATTTTTAGTTTCCTAACACATTGGTTGCCATACTTTCCCCAGGGATGAGATATTTAAGCAATAACCAATGACATGGTGTGGTATATTGAAGAGTTACCCATGACTGGCATGGTTTAATCATGAAGGTGAAGCCCGAGCAATTAAATAAAGCTAACCGTGGGTAAATTTCAATATACCACAACCACTGAGTCAGTTATTGCTATTATACAATGACATTATTTAAGAAAAAAAAAAACTTACTTTTATTAAATAATGTCTTTGTATAATGGCGCATTGCTGTTCTTCCA